>NW_010203756.1:37614-46445 GCF_000695765.1 Mesitornis unicolor | reverse complement strand
GCAGGAATTCTGAGCTGTGGGGAACCCCCAGCACAGAAACAGACTGCCCTCAGAGCTATGTGCCATTCTCAGGCCTGTGAGGGCCCCAGCCATCTGTGAGAATTGCTGCCTTCTGACGTTCTTGCACACGCAGGACAGGGCAGCCTACCCTATCACTTTCTTAGTCTCACCATATTGGAAGGAAGATGTCATTCTCCCTTTCTCCTAACAGACTGCAGAATCCTGCTTATAGATTTGCTCCTTGCAGCAGAACAGAAGAGGTGCAAGTTGAACACTTAATGAATCCACAGTGGAACCAAAGGCAAGCAGCAAGTTCAAGCACTAACTCTTGGTTATTTTAAGGAGCAGTTCCATGACAGATCAAGAATTAGCATGACCTGATGTAATAATTTGTAATAAAAAAGTACTGTAGCTAAGAAATAGTCCACTGATACTTGCACAGCTGCTTTCCCAGGTAGACAGTTGCTGCTCAAGGCTTACCCATTGATTGTAGAAGCCATGAAAACAAGGTAAGGGCCTAACAGGTTTTTCACCAGGGGTAGAGGAATGGCAGCAGCTTCATCAATCACAACAAGTTCAGCTTGACCCAGTTTCACAGAATCAGCAGGGTGTATGTACTGCAAGAAACGAGAGGACACTGTCAATATCAACAACAGCTTGTTTGGGCATTGAGTTGGCAAAGCAGGAGCCCTGAAAAGTTTTTGTCCCCAGGACCATCAAGCCAGAAACTGAGACATGAAAACAGCTGGAAGAGGGTTCATGTTACCCTAACAAGGACTGGGTCACAGATCTTGTTTTGCACATTTCCACATAAATTTATATGTAGAGATCGTGAAAATAAAGGATATCTAATAATTAGAAACATATGCACTTCCTTCACTGTTTCTTTCACTTCTTTCTTTCCACTTGTTTCAAGAAGAAAAACACCAGCAATTATCAAAGGAGCTCTGTAATCTACAAGCTTCTTACAGAAAGAAGGTATTTTGTGAAAGTGAGTCACCAGAAAAAAAGGTCTGCCTTAAAGCAAAATTAATCAGGACAGTTAAACATCGCACACAATGAACACGCTCAAAATCAAAATGACTGCAGCATTAGTAAAGCCAACAGTTATGAACAAAAAGTAGGAAGGCAAGAGCGCATAAGAGGCGTTACCTGAATGGTCTGTCTGTGCTCCTTGAACACATTCACTCTGACAACAGCCTTGTTAAACTCAGGATTTAAAGACTGAACAATCTCATAGTCCAGATGTTCCTGAAAGAAAACATTGTTAAACAGTATGAATGAGCCAAGATCCAAGAAAAAGATAATCTACCATTATCATAAAAATAAGTTTGCTAAGAGTATACTGTTATTTCGGATTCTAGTAAAAAAAACTCTTATAACAAAAGCTTCGGAGGTGTGAGAACTGAGAAATTATTTACTTATGTTTAAACACAAAGAAATTTCTTTCACAAAGAACCTGGTTTTCCCAGCTTAAAAACACAGAACTGTACTAGGGTTCACGTTTGCAGAACATTGTTAAAAAGAGTCGGTAGAGGCAAAAGCTGGTAGCTAATATAGGTAAACAAAAATCACAGATGAGATAAAAAACCCCTTCTAAACAGAAACGCTGTGAAAGTATTGTAGAATAGTCTTGCTGTCCTTACCTGATACTGCAGTGCATCAAAGCCTTTAAATATGAACTCAAAGAGAGTGTGAAGGTTATCAGGGCTTGGAGATGTGACAAAGATATTGGAGTAACTGCACAGAAAAATAAAACAAGAGTTTAACTATCTTTCTAACAACTTTAACATACAGATACTAAGTAGAATGTTTTCTTTATATGAGGGGTTGATTTTACCTAATAACCAAAATACAGCAGATTCCTTTAGACAGTTAATCTCACTTATTTATGCATGCTTATTTTGATTTTTAAAGACCATGGTTTTCTTATTACTATAAAATAAAAAAGCTTGAATATCAGTGCATGCAGCAATCAAAAGATATATGAAGAATAAAAAGGAAGGATGAAGGACTGGAAATTATATTTACAAATATATTCAGATCCTGCCATCTTTGTGCTGTTATTTTTTTAAAACTCAAGGATGCAAATAAAGCCTGGAGGATGGAGGGGATCACTCACCCAAAAGCTACTGCTCCAGCAATAGCCAGTCCCAAAGCAGCGGATTTACCACGTCCCCTGGCTGCTGTTAATGCCACAGTGCTCCGTAGAGTCTTTTCAGAAATGGCTTCAATAAATTTTAGGACTGCTTTTGCCTGATTATCAGAAAAGAACAGAAATCAAAAATCAGCTGTCTTTAAATTGCTTTTAGCATTATTTAAATTTACCACTAGTACATGTCTTCCTTCCTAAAACAGAAAGAAGGAAGAAAAAGACAAGATGGGAGAGCTGAACATTGAAACCCAGGCAAATAACGTGCAAGAAGTGGTAATCTTGACCCACTGAGTTCTTGAAATTATTCATGTCAAAACACAGATCAAATCCGTACAGCAATTCTCGATTGCCACCTCCATGCCACTGACCAGAGCATATCCAGCAAGATGGGAAGTGGCCTCCCACAGAGGAGGAAGATAAACATATCTGGGCAGTGAGGTCTACTATAAAACGGCTCAAGCAGTGCACCATTCTGAACTGCAGCTTCTCAGTGGATACTTGGAAACAGGAAAGACAACTGCAATAGGACCTTCATTTGCACTAGTCAGTGATTCTGAAATTGCAGTAAGAAAAGGTCTAAGAGAGGCAGGAATAGGGGCGTATTAAATCCATAATATGGATTTTCAACTTTGATTCAGAACTAAACTGAACAGAAACATCACATTAAGTTTCTTGCTTATTTCAAACCCTGAGAGCTCATCATCTTTTTAAATGTGGACTTCCTGTTGCCATCTAGTCCTTCCACTTATTCTCAGCTGATCACTGATCCTGTCGTTGAGCTACCCAGTTTAATCAAACTTTAAAGGAAATTCTCCAAGACCAAACCCATTGATGTTCACATTCAGATGTGATTACATGCAAGATGAAACACAAACACCAGTACCTAAGGTGACTTGTCAACCATAGAGTATCTCAAATTTAAACACACCAACCTGATCCAGGGTTTTACAGCCATCCACCAGAACTCCTACAGGCTGTGTATCCTGCAAGCTCTCCTTCAGTTCTTTCAGCTCCAAATCCTGTGGCCGGAGGCTATCTTCCTGTAAGCAGAATTTGCCGTAACAGGATTAGTAAAGGACACTTTGACACAATTATACCTTTGTGATGTCTTCTAAAATCTTTTATCAGGCAGCTAAAAGTATCTGAAAGGAAAGTTGAACATACTCCCTAGAAACAGAAAAAACTTAAATGGAGAGACAGATATTTAACACTTCAGTTTTGATGCATCTTCAGGAGAATGGTTATACAAGAGGTGGGTGTCCTGGATTCCCTCAGCTTGGAGGAAAAAAGGAAAGGCTTTTTCAGTACACAGTAACTAGAGAATGGCATTGCTAGGAACAAGAGACCATGGACAAATTTTATGGATGATTTAAATGATTTTTCAGTCTTCAGGCTATATCAAAATTTTATGATCTTTGTTATATCTGTCATATGAAATGCACATATTGCCACACAGGGGGGAAAACTACTGCAGCAGCAATAGATCATTTTCTAAACCAATATAAAGATTTTCAAAGCCAAATAATAAACCTGGACGTGAAAACAATCAATTTTAAATAGGAATGAATTCTGATTTTCCCAGTTGTCACTTAAAATTCCAAAGGTATCAGTCTCTCCATCCAACAGATAAGCATTTGTGCTGCTTCCAATATTGTTATAATGCTAAGAATGGAGGATTGTCTGGGTTTGTTTTTTAAAATCAGTGCTCTTTTTAAATGTTTTTACCACCCCTGACAGAACCTATGTTGGTATCTCTTAGGCCAAACAAAATAGTTCAAAAGCTTCAAAACTTCTCTTTAAAACTGGTTCCATTTTACTTTAGTCTACAACTGAAAGTGATAAAAGGATAAATTTCTAACAGTGCAAGCTGTATGTCTGGCTGATATTCAGTGAATGTTTCCCAAGACGTGACATGTGTAACTCAGAAAGTGAAACAACTACCACAGCTTCTAGTTATCAGGTGCCTCCCGAGCTTGTAATATGCTTATTTCCAAAGCATTTTCCCACCCTCCAACCCTCTAAAGGTCTTTGTATCTGCCTCATCCCAACTGTCCCTCAGCTTGAAATCTCTGTGCACTTCTGAATCCACAACCACAGCAATTAAGCTCCACCTCACCAGGTTAAACAGCAATACAGCAAAATCAATACATACAGGCAAGCACATAAAAAGCTGTGACAGAAAAAAACCCAAGGAGGGAAAAAAAAAAAGACAGCTTCCTATGCTTCACCCATACCAGGTATAATTTTTGCAGAACTTTCTGCTTCCTCTCTACAAGACCACTATTTGACATAAATCAGGGTGAAAGGAAAGCTTCCCTTTTTTTAAATTTTTAACATAGCGTGGTCAACTCAGACCAATTTCTCCCAAGGAAAAGCAGCTGCCATTGCTTACTGACCTGCGACTGTGGTGGAACGGGTGTGATGCTTGCAACATGACTGGAGATGGGCAAGATATTCAGCTGATCATCAATCACAATGCAATTCTTGCATGAAGCCAGAGACAGAATGAACCTGTGCAGTGAAGCAAAAGCAACTCGGTAAAAATATTAGCAATGCAATTGCATTTTGTTAGTTAATTTAAACTCTTTTCTAAACTTCCAGCATTTAAGCAGGAGGTAGCTGCATAAAAGTGTAAGACGTGAATCCACAGCAACTGTGACAAATTCTGACCCTGAAAGACTGCAGCCAGTGCTGGCTTATTCATCTTTCCAGTTTCTGACATCGTGTAACCACCTGCACGCTAAAGAATAAATTCTGCAATTTTTCTATAGCTAGGGATCGCTCACTCAGTAAGAGCTGCTTACTCTACAAAAACAGAGAAAACACCTTTACAAGACACTTCTAAAATACTCCACACTAAGCAGTTTTGTGTTTTACAGTAGTGCAATAAGTATCTGAACCCTGCATCTAGTACATATGTTTCTGCAGAGCGTTTCAAGACAGGGACTCAGTTTACAAATTTGGGCCTATTTGCGTATAACCCTTGTGATATATGCCAAAACTCTGTATACAATTCCTCTAACAGTGAAGCGTATTCATTTCCAGAACACTACATGAAAACTTCACTGAAGCAGCCACGAAGCCCTATTCCAAAACAAATCTATAGGATGCTTTCCTAATGTGAATACATGACATTATTCCAGATGCTCTCCTTGAGCATATGACCTAGATCCTTTACACTCTTTAATGATTTACCTCTCATTAAACCGTCCTACCACATCCTGGTGTGCCTCTGTTCTATATCGAGAGTGTACATCCTGAAAGAGAAAGAAAAAGTCAGTCTGGAGAAGGAATAGCAGTAACAGGGACAATCACAAGATTATTAATCATAGGACAATCCAACTTCTTTTCCACTCTTGTGGATTACAGTCTCCCTTTCTATTAACATCACATCCCAGACAGGATTTTAACCTTCTTTATGGTGTGAAACATCCACAATTCCCAAATACTTGTTAAAAATGTACTTTTCCCACCAATACTTTTCACAATGGTCGGTCTTACTCTTGCCTGACTTAAAGGTCAATTCTGCCAGGTACAGAACATTTCAAACACCTCAGGGATGCTAAGAAAAAGTAGTCTATCACTTTAATTCACCTACTGGCGTTATTCCTAATGGAAACAGTTCCTGCTCTGGGGGTAAGTACACTCTGGGTGAATAGGTCATATCTAGAAATATACAGTAGTTTCAAAGCTGACCTCACCTAGCAGCAGGTCACAAAACACTGAAAAGGCCTACTCTTTACTTAACTTTCTGTCACATGGGCAGATAGCATAAACAATTTCCAAAACTACTGTGAAATGAAAGAACACAGTTACATTTGTGAATGAGAGATGTTTCTTCCTTGTAACGTAGCAGCATTTCAAGACACAGAGGTTGACAGAACTGCCATAAGACATTCAATCATAGATCAACGAAGAAGCAGGACAGATGATGGAAGGAAGACCACAGCCCATAACAAAAGCAAAACTTAGCATCACCACAATGTTCTTGTTTATATAAGTGAGACATCATATAAGAGAGAAATGTTATGTTGAACATACCATGGTCATTGTATAGAGCTGCTTCAGTGAGTTCATGGTTCTCAAGAGAATCACCACAATTCCACCCCCTTCTACGGTTTCCACAGTTCGAGCTAGCAGGTTTGGAGTCAAGGCTTCAAAATCCTAGGAAATAAATAAAACCTCAAAGTTGCCTAGAGTTCAAATAGCACCTACTAAAAGGAACAGCAAATCTGAAAAACATGATTTCTCAAAGCTTAATTCATGCAACATTTGCATCAACCAACATCCCATTAAAATTCTACCCACACAACTATCTCACCTTCACAACACTTGTAAAAGATACATAAGCCATCGCAATCAAAACAACAGAAGCAACAAATACTATTTCTGCAGCATTTAAACTGACAGTAATTGATATCAGTGCAATAGCCTTTTTAAGTCAAAAGTTTAACTCCTTACCTGAAGTACACACATGCCAAAAGTGTTACCAAGAATCTTATGAGTTTCATTGTAATAGCAGTAGCGAATGTTTGTGGCTGCTATAAATAACTCAAAAGGATCATCGTCTTTTATGTTTAAAGTTCCACTTTTAATCTTCTTCTGTAGTTGTCTCATCCTCTTCTTCCGGTGGCTGGAGAACAAAATAATACAGAAGTTTGCTTGGAAAAAGGCTCAAGGGAAGTGCATTCACATCTATGATCAAGTCTAATTGGAAGTCAGAGTGCAGCCTCCAAGGAAAAAAAACTTGGATGACACTTGCTGCTTTCACAGTATGTTCCCATGGGCTGTCAAGCCCAAGTGGTGGATATCACACAGAACCAGCTGTTGTTGCAAGAAACCTCCTGGCTGGAATCCTGCAGTTCTAGGTAACACTTTCTTCCTGACTTTGTGTGCAGACTGTAAGTACACACAGAAACCTAAGAATTAAAATTTTAAATGCTTTTTCAAAATGAAGGAATTCTAAATGCTTAATCTGCATTCAGTCCTAAATACTACTGAGGCTAAAAAGCTGAAGAATTTCTGTTTTGGCCTTCTGAGGTCACCTTAAAAAGGTGAAGGAGACACTGGTCCAGGGCAACAGAGTGAGCATTAGAGCTACAAAAAGAAACCTGAAGTACACAGTGCTGATGTCAACTGTACTACAGAAGCCAAGTTTTGGTTCTGGAAGACCAAACTTCCTGCAGTTCCTCCAAGAACTAATCTTGTTTCGCCTTACAACTGTATCACGCAGCCTGTGCTCACCAGATCAGCAACGGAACTTTTGCTTCACACAGAGCAGCGACTGCAGCAACAGCCAGAAGAGGTATCTTACCTGCTAAAGCCCAGCTCCTTTTTGTAACACCATAGGACAGAGGGTCTGGCCTTGACAGTTGCTTTAGACAACATGTGATGAAGTATAACCACCTGCCAAAACACAAAAACGTTAATGAACAACTGTACTCGCAAGCTAACACTGAAGAGCAAGGTATTTTTCTATACTTGATTTTACAATTCTGTTTTCTACCAAGCAACTCTGTGCAAAACAGAAGGATCCCTTGACACGTTGTGAAGGTTATATTCCTTTTTATACAGACCTGAGCATCTATGTCTTCTCCATGGCTGCGTAACATTGTAGACACTGAATTATACCTCTCATTTCCTTAACAATCTTCTTTGGCAGAACTGCTAACAACTGCACACACTGAAGACAATTATTCCAGGCTAAATACAGTTCCTAGTATTTGTCTCCTAGTATAAATTTTGCACAATATATTTCAGACTTCTACAATTTAGTAAGATTTTATTCTGAATTTTAATCCTCTAGCAGGTTTGGCAACCCAGCTCACTGCTCTGGAGTCTGCACCTTCAGGAAGCACAATTGCTGCTTTGGAATCCAACTCATCAGTGAAAACACTGAACACAACCATCACAGATATGTCCATCAAAACCCACTTCAGTAGCAAATTAATGACAATTTTCTTGTACTGCTACTTGATCAATACATTATCTTCCAAGGTTTTTTTATGACTACTTTATTTCATTTTCCCAGGAACTGGAACTAACTGAGTTGACTTATCCTAAAATGTTACGGTTTTGCCGTGCTATTCATCCTCTTTCCACTCAAAAAATGCAAGTCTAGAATCTCTGAAGATAAACATGTTTGGAGATTAATTTTTTCCATACAATGTTACCAGGTAGGTCCAGTCCAAGTTCTGGCATGGTACCGTCTGCAAGATGACTCAGTACATAAAACACTGCTCGAGTGCAAAACCATAACATCTTACAGTAGAACTGAGGGAGGTAAAAAGCTCCAGCTAGCCAGGAGATTAACTTTTGCCCCAGTTAAAAAAAAAAATCCAATGTGCCTGTACTCAGTTTTATTCACTGTTCACGAGCTTCTAAACAGATGTCTGAGGTGTGCATGCCCCCTCCCTGGAGTGTTCAAGGCGAGGTTGGACAGGGCTTTGGGCAGCCTGGTCTGGTGGGAGGTGTCCCTGTCCACGGCAGGGGGGTTGCACTGGATGAGCTTTAAGGTCCCTTCCAACCCCGACCATTCTATGATTCTATGTTTAAGGACAAGGTCTCTTCCATCATTTCTAACCCTCTTCGCGCTCCTGCCCAGCAGCGGGACCTCACACGCTGAAGCACGCCACGGCCCTGCCTTTACTCTGGGCGGTTTATGAACACTCGCTTT
>NW_010203756.1:0-37487 GCF_000695765.1 Mesitornis unicolor | reverse complement strand
CCGCGTCCGCCACCCCATTCTCGATCAGCACCCGAATGCGGTTGTCCACTTTCCGGCGCTGCATGGTTGCGGGGCGCTCGGACCTTCCCCCGGCCCGGGTGCGGCAGCGGAGAGAGGAGCTGGAGCCGCCCGCCGTGAGCAGAGCCGCCGCCTCAGGCTTCAGCGATAGGAGCGGCGGCTGGCGGCACACCACGTGGGAGCGGCGCGGACCGGGGCACGAGCGCCGCGCCGCGCGGTAGGACCCAAAGGCTGCCCTCGGCGTTCGCCTGAGCAGCCTGTATAAAATATATACATATGTATACCTATATAGGGTTGGTCAAAAGTAATTACGGTGTTTTTAATAGATGAACGTACATGTCTTGAAATGTAACTAACTTCATTTTAAACCGCGAATTCTTTGTGGCACTTGACAGTTGACAGTTCAAGCTTGTTTTAGAACAAGGAAGTGCACAGCAATGCAGTGCACAGTATACGGTTATTCCTTTGGCATTGATTTCAAAGAGGAAAATCAGAAAGAACATTTTCATCATATCTTTCCTGTATTACTTCTGAAAAGGAAAGAAACGCTGTGCAAGCTCATTAAAAGTTGTGTGAGGTGTACGCCTTAAAATTACAGCAGTGTCAGAATTGGTTTGCTAAATTTCTGTCTGGAGATTGTGATATTAAAGATTGCACAATGCTCAGAAGGGCCAATTGATGTTGATAACGACACAATAGAGGCACTTATCAAATCCAATTGGCATTTAACAACATGAGAGAATGCTGATAATTTTAACATATCAAAATCGAGTGCTGAAATCCATTTTAAACAACTTGGATATGTTAGGAAGCTTGATATTTGGGTACCACATGAGTTCAAAGAAAGTGCATTGACATATGAGATTCTCTCTTGAAATGTGAGGAAAACAAGCCCTTCTTGAAAGATATAATAGGAAATGACAAATGGATCATCTACGACGACGACTAACAAAAAAGGTCATGGACCAAGCGTGATAGACCAGCTCAAAGCACTTCAAAAGCCGATATTCACCAAGAAATAGGTTATGCTGTCAGTCTGGTGGGATTTCAAAGGCATTGTATATATATTCCAAGGAACGAAACCATTAATGTGGACGTGTACAGTCATCAACTGGATAAATTAAATGATGCCATCAAACAGAAGCATCCAGAATTGGTGAATTGCAAAGGTGTTGTGTTTCTCCATGATAACGCCAGACCACATCCAAGTTTGTCACTCCTCAAAAGTTGGATGGGATGTGTTACCACACCCACCGTATTCACCAGACCTGGCATCACCACTTTCTTTACAAAATGCCTTGACTGGTAAAACCTTCATTGCCGATGAGGATTTCGAGTCATTCTTGGAACAGTTTTTATGCTGAATAAGATAGTAACTTTTTAAAGTGCAGAATCATGAAGTTGCCTGAAAGATGGTAAAAGGTAATTTAACAAAATGGATATTATAATTGTTTAATACAGTTTTTGTTTCCCATGAAAAAATTGCCTTTCACTTACCCAAAGGAAGCAGCAATTACTTTTTTGGCCAATCCAGTATTTATTTTTAATTTTTTTAAGCAGAAAACTTTAAGCTAATTTTCCACGTGTGAAAAGTCTCACTGGGGTTGAGGAAACTCATGCTGATTAGAGCATAACAGTGCATTTATTAACTCACAGTTTGGGCTGTGTTAAACCTTTCTTGGTGGTTGCTTCTCTCTGTACCGGTCTCCCCGAGCAGCCACTGAAGCAGTTTTTAAAAGGGAGGCAGCACTAGCTGGAGGGCAGCAATGCCCTCAGCCTCAGCAAGCATTAGCCAGCAGGTACCTGTGCCCCATTCGAGGGGAGAAGCCATGTTGCAATTCTATAAGGTATGAAATATTTGCTTGAAAGGGAAGGACGTAAAACATTTAAATAGATTTATTTTCAAGTGTTTACATAAGCCATGGACCAATTTGTTTTAAACGTCGAGTCAAAGAACTGCAAAGACATATATACAGGTATGTTTAAGGCCATCGGAAAATTTAAATCTGACAATCAACTAAAATGTAACTCTGAAGACTTATTTTCTATGGTAGATGCATTACTAAAATTTATTGTAAGATTGAATAGCTTCAAAAAAGGAAATACATTTTCATTTAATAAAAGTTTTATGGATAATGACTACAATTTATCTTGATACCAAAACTTCAGGTGCATTCTTGATCCACTGTTGGGTATTTGAGCACATTTTATAGACAGGAGAAATTTACCACCATAGTTGGAATTGAGCTAGTTACACCCATCTGGTTACTTTATGAACATTAAAAAGGAGGGGGGGGGAACAGAACCTACCTTTTAAAATTAATGGATCAGTAACTGCAGCAAGACAGGCTGAAGTTTTCCTAATACAGTTCTAAGCACCCCTCAAACTCACTTTAGGATGTGGATTTTGGAAAACAGATTCCCTTCCCTACATTAAGGCTAGATCTACAGAGCCACATATAATTGTAGTTGCATTATATTCAAAAAGCCTAAGGAAGTGGTTAATAGAATAGCACCTCTTCCCTTCAATAAACTGTTTAGAAAATCTAGTTCTCTGCCATACCACACCAAAAATTCAACAATGCCCAGTTTCTGAAACCCTGTAGGAATAGAGGCAGAAATCCAAGATGCTGCTATGAAGTTTTGACAGAAGCGTGTAAGGGTCAGGAGCTTGCGTTCACAGGAAGAGACATCAAGTTTCTTTAACAGTCTTACTACAGCGTAGACATTTCCTTTCCCTTTAGCATTAACACAATTTAAGAGCAACCTCAAGTTCTAACAGCCAGGTGCAGCAGTTCTCAAAAGCAACTGAACCTCTCCTCTTGGGAAATGTACTGACAGGGATGAAGAACATCCAAATGTGAAAACAAGCAGTATTTGCAAACCGGGAAGTCAGAGGGACCTTCTCAATCTCCTTCCCTCTGGCAAAAACAAACTGACCAAACAGAAACATGTCATAGATTATGTGGTTAGCCTTCTTCATGACTATCAGGTATGCTAATCGGATGTTAAATACGGGAATTTTCCTAAAGTTCATGTCAAAGCTCCTTCTGTTAATCTCCGCCACTGACTGTGGGAGCCCAGTTTAGTATGAGACCAACCAAATGCTCAGATGCTGATACTGTGATGGAACAGTCAATGGCATTTCAACCAGTTTTGTAATTTAGAGAAAACCAGAATTAGAGGGAAACTACACAGATTTGCAATGCTTGAGTTTCCAGTACAGTTCCAGACAATAACCACAGCTAAGCCCAGATTTAAATAAGGAAATAATCTTAAATTCAAAAGGAAAGTTTTGTTCTTCGGGATCATTTCCTGATTGCCCTTCAGATGAGGTACTGATTTTTTGGTCAATCGGTGGTGGAGAACACTTACCCATCCCATCTGTAGAACTTGGTACCAACTCAAGCGATTAAAAGCCCTTCTAGTCCCATCCCTATTCAATGCAGATGGGATACTGTAAAAATGGGTGAATGGCTTTGAAAAGACTCAAATATACAGTCTATTTAATATAGTCACAAACCTCAACTTCAGCTATAATTCTGTATCTTCAGCTATCTGTTTCAGTTCTTCACATATGCTTTCCCGAAGAACAGTTTTGTATGAGCAAGAGGGATGATCTTTATTTTCAAGATGTGACTGGACACCTCATTAATGGGGCTGGTTAATGAGTAGAGTTCTCATGTCCCTTTGAATACGTAGGCGACTTGGGATGGGACAAAACTGAATACAGCACAATTTTACCACTGAGCACAAACACCTGTATGCCAGATGTGCATTTATAATGAAGGGTTCTTGCAAAGAAGAGCTAAGAATATTCAACTATTCAGCTTAGGCAGTACCAGAACTTCAAAAAAAAGAATAGGAAGATCAGTATTTTTCGGACCAATTGGTTTTGTATCTCATTCTACTGGACCACAAAGATTTTTGTCCCACTTGTTTTTAATCATACAAAGTTTAACCACTTCTTCCGTATCATTTATAATCTTTTCAGTATTTGTCTAGAGTTGAAGCCTTTCCAGTAACTTTTCTCGCTCCAAAGTAGTTACTAAAATGTCATTTGAGGGCAAGAAGGAAGCTCAATCCTTTCTCCAAAGACACATATGAAGGCAATCTGTAACCTAATCAAACAAGTAAGGGTCGGCAAGACATTTTGACAAGATACATTTTAAGGTCATGAAGTTCCCTCAAAGTTATAAAGTCCCAGCAAAATACATTAACTGCCTATAAACAAGAAGGCAACATTACTCTTCCAGCTACTCTTGTTGTTGAGGTTTAGACTGCTACACACAAACGACAGTATCGTAGAAAGAAAACAGGGGTTAAGTGAAATCCAGAACTCCTTCCATAACAAAATCCAAGTCATAGTGGTGAACTGTTCTTAAAAAGACCAGTCTGAATACAGGGAGAAGATACAAGTAAAATGCAGGACAACATTGACCTTAGGTATGAGATAATAGCTAGCACTCTGAGTTAAATTTAAGTTGTAGAATGACTAGGAAGGATCCAAGTTCCTCACGCACAGTAACGTTAGGTAGAACATCTGGAAACTTGAGTGACTTATAAATTATTCTGAATACAGGGAGAAGATACAAGTAAAATGCAGGACAACATTGACCTTAGGTATGAGATAATAGCTAGCGCTCTGAGTTAAATTTAAGTTGTAGGATGACTAGGAAGGATCCAAGTTCCTCACACACAGTAACAGGTAGAACATCTGGAAACTTGAGTGATTTCTAAATTATTTACTCAAGAATCCTTGTATTACAGTCAAGAGGAAGTAAGATGCTGAAGCCAGAAGTTTGTTCTCAGACATGTATTACTGTATGTCACCACAGCCTAGCAATATTAGTAACGAAGCCCCTGCCAAAATAAGAATCTCTCCTCATAGCAGCTATATATACAAGGTGGCAGTCATAACCAGTCTGGTATGCTCCCAAAAGTCCGATTCACAGAAGAACCAAGTAAACCCACCAAAGAGTGCAATGGCTGTGTCTATATACAGGCTCAGAAGTAGCACCTTTGTTACACTCACTCACACCTCCCAACCACAGGCATCAGGCCAGTTATCCTAAAGCAGCACCTAACCAGAATAAATGCAGCTCACTCCCAGACACCCAGAAAGGGCTCTGCAACAGAACTAGTTCCAAACTGCCACCATTTGCCTCAATACAATCACTTATTTGTGATCTTTGTTCAAAATATGATCAACAGACAGATCTAGGAGTGCCTGTGATGTGGATGTAACTCAGATCTGGAGCTGTTACAGAGTGAAGATACTTAAGCTCCCTTGAATAGGCCAGAAAACGTTAGCAGATCTGTGTGCCATACTGTGACTCAAGCCAATTTTCCAGTACACTGTTTATTAGACACATATTGAGAGTAAAGGAGTCAGTGCAAATTCCCAGATTAAACACATCTCACGTAACTGTTTGATGGTTATTATAACACAGCCCCCTCTATCAGCATACAGCAGAGCAGCTACTCTAAGACCATTGTCATACATGAAAAGGCTTACAGAGTTGTATCCCAATTAAGAGGCCTTTCAACTACCCAATGTTTTATTAATTAATTTAAAGTCAGAAAAAAGAGAAAACCCAAAACTTTAAGTGGAATGTACTGATCCATTCAGCGATCTTTAATTCAGTATGCTGCAAGTTTACTGCCAAACTACAATTAGCTATTTAAGAAGCATTTGGTGTGCAACGGAAAAACCTGGATAGCTTGTGTTCTATCAACCATTTAAGAAGTAAGCTGATGCACCAAAAAATAAAATAAAATAAGAATGTTCAGTCTTCCTATATCAGTTCAACATTAAAAGGTTTGTCTTTTTATTTTTTTTCCAGTTAAAAACAGTTGGGACTATTATCTCAATAATAGCTTCCTAAAAAAAGACACAGAACAGCAACTTCTCACTGGACTGCAGTTTATCTTGTTGTATTGGTACGGAATGTTTCTAGGCCTTAACTAAAACTGCTGCTTTGAGCCATCAGCATTGTTTCAAGATGTTTGGCATGTAGTATCTTCTTCACAAGCTGAACACTTCTCTCAGCAAAAACATTTCTCATTTGTGCTCTTCACACAGAACATGGAAAAGTGATATTACCACCTATTTGTATGGAGTTTCAGATAATTTCACAGTCAAGTCAAAATATCTGACTACAAGTTCTGAAAGTTCAGTTGTGATACAAAGTAGAAATGACCCTCTGAGTTAAAACAATCTTCAGTTTTGTATAACAGCTAAACAACATGTAGCTGTTCCTTAATGTCACCTTTCCACAGGTAGGAATTATTTGATGAGCAATACTTAACATATATAGCACTTTTCTTCTTGCACGTGCTATAGTATGCAACAGAACTACCAACACCTCTATGGAGGCAGCTATCATATTCTCCCCACTGCAGAGAGAGTGCATGTGCGCAAAAGGTAGGCACAAGTGATTTTTTCAAAGATTATACCACAAGTATGTAGTAAAACTTGAATAAGACTTGGTATTTTCCAGCTCCTAGTCTTATGCCGTATCTTTTATACATTGCTGCCTTGATGAAAAGGAAAGTCCATAAAAAGAAGAGTTTCCCAGAAGAAGTCACAGCTATTAGAATAAAATCAGGAAAAACAGGAGGAGGGTTTACATCTATTCAGGAAAAACAGAATCTATCAGGGGAAAAAAAACCAAACAAACAACAAAGAACCTTCTGAAATGTCACGCCATTACATTAAATTTGTTTCGGTCGTTGAAAACCAGTGTTCCAGGATACAATTTTTATAAACATGTTTTATTTGTCTTGCTTATACCATTAGAACTGTAACTGCTGGCTGTCATTTCCCTTAAAAGGGGAAATCAATTCAAACACATACTGGTGCTTTTCAAAAGATAGCAATTAAAAGGGCAGCAGCAGCGGGCATTTGAGATTTCTTAAAACCTTCAAGGCTGCAGGAAAGACAAAAGGACATGTGACCAAAAGTGTTATAATTATCCATTAGAGATTTCCATCAGTACCGGCATCAGTTATTTAGGTGATAGTACAGCAAGGTCAAGTATTAGTGACAGACAATGTGCAAGTCATAAGGAATGATAGAGAATACCAATCCTTACAAAAGTCATTGCTATCAAAAGAAACTTAAGCGTTTCAAGAGATATCTAAATACTTCACATAAAATATACAGTGGCCATCCAGATTATATCTCACATTTGTTGCAAAATTTTTTTGAAGTGCCAAATCAAAGCTCTTTTTTAAAAAAAATAAAATTAAAAAATTACAGAGTTACATTAGCAGTTATGCAAGCGTTCTTGAATCCTTAGCCACAGTAAACAGGGACCTGGTGACGAGGAGTGCTGTAGCTAAGGGTGCTGCTTCTTTGTCAAAAACTGGCTATAAGCCTATTTGTCTAGGGAAAATATGCATCACTACGCATCTTTAACTGTTCAGTGCTTCAATTTAATAAGAAAAAGCTGAAATGCAGTTGCTCTACCAAGCCACACTTCATCTTTTCCATCCTTTCATGGGAACATTAAGTTTTGTCAACTGCCACCACAGTAAATCTTTACGAATTTGCAGATTTTATCCAAATTTGTTACATCACTTTCAAATGTCAGAAATGAGTCTTTGCTTTTTCCTGCCACTTCAGTTAACCATGGAGATTGGATCACCCTGAAAGTTGACTTTTTTGCTTTACTCTTAGCAAGGGTGAGGAATCTGAATCTCATGTGCAAGGCTCAAGATGATGCTTAGGACAGAACATGCAGAGTAAACGTTGTTTTGTTCCTTTCCATATATCCAGGTAATATAAAGCTGGCAACTGTAGTCCTGTCATTATGGGTAATGAAAATAGTCCCTTTACAACAAACTTCCTGTAAGGGAGAACAAATAGATAATAACTCTTCTGGTAACATGTATAGTACACTGGCCAGTGTGGTTTTTGGCGTTTAACGTAATCCTGTGAATTTGTTTAATTCACTTGTTGAGCATTCATCTGAGGCATCCCTCTGTTTGGTCTTGGGGGCCCTCCACGACCTAGAAAACACACAAAACAGTACTTGAATTATGCATGAAATCAAGTTATTTAAAAAAAAATCCTAAAAGCTCTGGTCTAAACTGGGTAAGAATTCTCAGGTGTGTATCTAGACTACATATGGTTCTAAAAGCTTCTTCAAATCAAAAACCAGCAGCATGTAATCTGTCTTTAGTTTTCAGATTTATCCCAATACTTTTTTCCCCCAGAACTACAGAGCTGTCATCACTTCAAGTAAAAAAAAAAATATCAAGTCATGAAGATATAACTGTAAGATTAAACTTAAAAGACTTAAGTACTGTGAGCTAACTAATCATACATTAACTTCCATTCTTCCTTCAATAAGAAAGAAACTGCCTATAGCTCACACTCAGAGCTGTAGGTCACCTGGGGAATCCCTCTCATATCTGCCTGTACACTCCCAACAACAAATGTCAAGTCTTTTCTTCGTTATAGTTATGCTGCCTAAAACACGCTCTCAGCTTCACCACAGCCTGATACTACCTTGAACTTCAAGCCACAGTTCCACACTATTGGCCTTTCTGTACCAAGACTGTCAAGGACAGAATTCTGCAAAATCAAACTACCACACACAACAGCGGTTTCACAGACAGTGCGCAATGTGCAGCCTGGAGCTGTCCTCACTGACAGGGCACTCTAGTGGTAACTTAAGATTCTTGTAGATATGTCTGTATTGAGACATAAGACAGTCTCATCACCAAAAATGTACTAAAAGACTTCCCTGTGGAAACAGTATTGAAAATAGTATTTCGAAGTTCAACTACAGCCTCATCACGTATGTGGGGTTTTTTGTTTTGTTTTCATAGACGAGCAGTGGCAAACACTCACATGAAGCTACAGGACAACATACCTCCCTAAGCTAAAAGCAACAATTCTGTAAGATCAAGGAATAGATGAACATGGAGGGAAATTTTGTATCCTTAGATCAAGGGATCTCCACAGCAGATGCAGTAGGACACCTTTTAGTGCAACAGAGTAACACATACAATGCTGAAGGCTTACAACCAGCTTAAGCTCCATGTCTGCTTTAATAGCAAGTCTTACTTGAAAACTAATGCACTTCGTAAGCAGATCCTAAGTCATTATAAACCTCACAAAAAATCCATCACTTTCCTATGACTTTCATTCATAAAAGGCAGCTAAAAATTTCTGCTACATTTAAAGTGTCAAAAGCAACTGTTATTGTAACTTCTTTTCAAAAATTCCTCATTCAACCTCCAACTAAACCTCACAGCAAGTTCAAAGGATCACAGCATAATTCAAGACAAAAGGGACCTCAAGAGGTCCCCCAAGTCCAACCTCTGCTCAAAAGCAGGATCAGGTCAGAGGAAAGTAAGCTTATTCTTCAACTGTGACCTGCTGAATAAGGAGCAACATTGCTTTTTAAAATTCAGAACTCCAGAAATGGATCAAAACCTTCCATTCAGCCCAAATAATTTATTCACTACTCAGGAATTACCTCTAGGAGCTCCCCGAGGTCCACTTTGTCCAGAGCCACGTTTGAAATTCTGTTGATATCCATCCTGAAGGAAACAAATGAAAAAAGTTATGACAAAACCTGGGCATTTTGTTATGTTTCAGGAAACTATTAATTGCAAATAAAATAAGGAGCTTTTAAAACAAAATGCACTGACAAAACACCTATAAATTCAACATACAGCAGAGTTTAAATTACTCTTAGAAAAAGAAACTCTTATTCTTAACTAGTACCTAGCAGGTACCATAAAATGTATGATGACAAATTCTCCAGTTACAGGACACACTGTTCAATATATACGAAACCTAAACAGATGCACTTAGTGTTCAAATTTTTCTAACTACACAGAGGTCAAACAGACGAATTTGCTGAAGGACCCATCAACAAATGAGGCAGTATTCTATCAGCAGGATCAAAATCCGTCACCTCATTTCCTTATAAATACATGTTTGGAGATATGCAGAGTTAGACATTTTCCAGTCAATCTGAGCTTTGAACAAACTGAGCGTACTTCCTTCAGAACAACAAAATGCAGATTTATGTAACACATCAGCATTACAGAAGATAGGCAATCTGAAATTATTCTGAAAAGGTAATTTCAATGGATTGAAGTTCTTTAAGTTTCCTTCTCACAAATCTGTGAAAATAATTACACTTAAGAAAGAGTTCTTCGTAATTCACTCAACCTTACTCTAGTTACTCGACTGATTCCTTTAGAGATCAATCAGCCAAAGAGACCACATTTTCCAATTATAGCCAGCCATTTACTATTCTGCTATTTCTAAATAGTATCCAAATATTTTGCCTTTGTTAGAAATAAAGTCCTCAGAAAAGTTTTGAGTGCTTTCATTGGCAGATACTTATTTCTTCTACTTCTAGACTGTCACAACATAATGGTAGCTTACCCGCTGGTAGTTTGAATAATCCCGAGGAGCATTAAATTGGGGCTGCGTGTAACCACTGTTTGGAGTGTTGGAAAATGAAGGACGGTAGCCATCATATCCTCCTAAGGAACACAGTACAAGTCTTTCACTTGGAAACGACCATCTATTATATCATGCTACCATATAAAGAAAAGCAGTATTTTATCTAAACCTGGGAGAGTACTGTGGTTTTTTTACCTAAATTTGAGTACCAAGTACTCTTTACCTGCCAGTCAAGCAAATGTTTGCAACATAAATGCTAAAACTGCTACAAGAAACAAGAATGAAGACCTAGTAAGAAGACAGTAAGAACCTAGTAAGAGACAGCAATCCAATGCTTTTATCTTGTAATTTGAGGTGTGATTTACAGAACATTCAACCCAGTGCTAACCATAATACTAGAATCTAAGTGTAACAGCTGTGATCTGCAAGGACACAACAGCCCACTCAAGCAAAAAGCTGCTCCTGAGCCAAGGCTCTTCTGAGTGCCGGGAACCATGTCCAAGGTTCTAACCATAACTGAACCATGTTCAGTCCCAAGGGTTTAACACCTGGAATCCAAATCAATTTTAAGCAGAAAAACAGTGACCGCTGCATTCCTTACTACAATCAGTTATATTTTTGTTATACAGGTTTTTCCTCTACTGTCCAACCACATGAGAGGAAGAGAACATGGCAAAAGCACGCTGCAGTGTTCCCATTAGTCCAGTCCCTTAACACCTGAAGAAGATACTATGTCTCTCCCCTGTTCTAACATATGCAACTTTGTAACATTGACAGCTACATATAATCATCCCCAGCAATCATGACAATTCTCTTATTTATCCAGAACTATGGTACCACTCCTTCACTCCAGTTAGTTCCCTCAGAGGGAAAAAGACTTTGACTTTTCTGTTCTTGTATGTCTACAGTTATCCAGCCTATTCTCAATATACAAAACATGGAACTCTTTAAAACACAGCTTCTACTGGAGATAAAAAACATTTTTAAAATGCCAATTGGCACCTGAAGTGCTCACTTGATGGCTGTGAAACTCTGTAGGATTATTTCTATGTTTGCTTGTACTTGCAGTAGATGCCTAATCAAACTAACACTTAACCCTGCAGCACAGAACAGAAAAAAATGCTTGTTTATGTCCTAGTAGGAGGCCTAACCAAACACCTAACATTTCAGTTGCTTAAGTTAGCTAAAGGAAATGAAATTTTTACTACAAGTTTCAGTAACTTACCGGGATATTACTACAGTATAAAAACAACAGTAGGTCAGTCTAACACTTGCTATCTTGACACAGCGTTTCCAGAAAGAAGCAGAAGTCAAATGAGAGAGTTTAATAAAGCTGTTTACCTCTAAATCCATTTGCCGGTCCCCTGTAGCCGTTCATTAAGCCACGAGCCCCACGTGATCCACCACGAGACACTCCTCGACTGTTGTAATAAGGCTGACTGTTACGGGGAAACCCAGTATTCTGCTGGGGAGCTTGCTGGTGGTTGCCTGCCACTTGATGGGTCTGGTCCGGGGAACCATGGTAAGTACCAACCACTGTATTGGAAGTGGGGAGAAGAAGTATAACAGTCTGCATTAAAAATCAGCAACACACACTGGAAAAAATAATACAATGAAAACTTGCTTCTTCCTCTTCTCATCCACCCACTCCAGTATCCCAGGTTTGCAAGAAAGACTAAATTCAAGATCATAATCAGTAACAGAAAGAAAGGATCAGGCTCTCTATTTCCTTACTAAACCTTCAGTAGTTGTTAGCACTTCATCCCTGTCACCTCTATCCTGTGTCCTCCACTCAAAATCCCTCTCTGTATTTGCAAATCTTTTCTCAGTAGAAACTGAGGAGAGTGCTGGGAGAAGAGCAGCTTTGTACTTAAGACTTCATTTTACTGTTTGTCTGGAGTTTTTTTTCAAAGTTGCTAACTTGAGAAGTATCTGTCACTCTATTCAAACTATTCTATTTGTCTGCTCTATTCAAACCATGTCTAACTGATTTTAGGGAAAGGTTCAGATCTTTGTGAACCTCACATTATTGATGAGAAGCAGTCCATATGTGCTCTCAATTCTATCTGATTATTTCTTTTTAAAATGTAATCTCAAATAGTACAACCTTTTTTTACAAACAAATTTAAGGATCATCCAACTTTAACATCAGCAGAGCAAGTACTCCACTATACTGCTCTCATCTTTACAATATTCCTTAATTCTGTTCATGTTTTTTTAAAACCCATATAAAACTGAATCAAGTGGTAAAATTCTTTTAACAGTTGGAGAGAAACACTGAATTTCACCCCCTGTTCATATTCAAACCGAGACAAAATAACAAAACCTGGTATTGTTCAGGACAAAAGTTTTGCAAGACTAGGAACATTTGAGAATGTGTGACACGTTTGGCTAAATCATCTACGACTTCACAGCCTGATCTTCTGCTCTACTGAAGCTACTGTCATTTTAGTTCTTGCTAAGTTTACCTGTCTGGAGTTGTTCTTGCTGAAGATCTGATTGTTCTACTTGGTGAGGCTGATTGGAGAAACTCTGGTTATAACTGGCCTGGTACTGATTTTGCTGCTTAAGGGTTTCTGGCTCATTAACAGGAGGAACAGGTGCATTCATGTTGAATACCTATAATGTTAGAAAAATAGCTCTCTGGTCCAATTCATTTTTTACAATTCTTCATCGCATCACGTAAAGCAGCATGCAAGACTAAGCAATGTGAATAGCCAGACTATTTTACGTAATTACATGACTTGATTCCAGTGTTTGTATAACACCACAAGGAATGACTACCAAAATAAAGGGATTCAATATTAATTTACTACTTACTGTTTGCATGGATTGGAATGGAGCTGCATTGACGTTGATTCCGCTGCTATGCAAAGGCTTGCTAGATCCAGCCTGGAAGACCTGTGGCTGAGATGCAGTGGGAAGCGATGACGACGATGGGGTCTGGTCTGCATTCAGTGACATTGAAGCCTAATAATTACAACAAACAACATTTTAGCAGCTTTTGAATACAAAAAAAATTTAACTTAAAAACTTCACCCCCAAAAAAAGTGATAAAGCCTCAGGTTCACATCAACAAGTATTTTCTACTTCAGCCAAACAAGCTCATTCACAACAGCATAACAGGAGAGGAAAAAACCTAGCAGTCTTCTCCCTTGTAAACTTGAAACACTACTAGAAACAAAAACAAATGGGGAAATGAACAAGTTTCTTGGCTAACTGCTAGCCAAAAAAATATATTCTATTTCCTAAGCCAACAGCACAGATGCTTATATGCTGATGAACAATCCAGTAAGTTAAAAGTCTTACTATGAAGTATTGGTCACAGGCAGGTTAAAAATTTTGTAATTAAATGGAACTGAAACCCTACCAAATTAAAATTTACATAGCTTTATTTACAAAGAAACTTCGACTAACATTTGATCATACCTGCAAGCAGTCCTTCCCACCCCTGTGAAATGTGACTTGCCTGAATCTGGTCAATTGATTCTTTCTGTGGCCGTTGCTCTGTTGTGTGAGAAGGCTGATACATGGGTTGGGAGGCTGTATATCCCTCACTTGTAGAAGAAACCAAGGGAACCTGGCAAAATAAACCCGAAGCCCCCAGAAGTCAGCTGATGCTCAGACCTTTTATAAAAAGTATCAGAGAATGGAATGAATAGTACTCTCTAGTAAAAACTATGTGTTTCAGTATATCTTTAAAACCATTAAAAATTAAGTGCTTTTTAACAAGTACAGGTTAAACCACCTCATTTTGACATATATTCTAACATGCCACACCATGCTCCCCCCACCATATTGTATTCTGTGAAGATTTCTGAATCATCTGGACATGTATTTGCTTTTACTGAAGAACATCCTTCTCATTCCCTTATGCAACCCAAACTACCGTTACAGTAAAGCTGGGGAAGGACAGAGAGAAATATACAGAAGTTTAAATGAGAGAACTCCAAGCTTATACAGAAATAGCAAAGTGTTCATTTCCAATGGAATAAAAGCTGTATATAGTAATGCTTACAAGCGATAATGCTGAAGATACAATGGAGATAAGCGATTTCCCAAAATCAGAGCTTCAACTTTTTCTTTGAATTTAATTTTTCTTTGGAATTGAAACCTATTATAACATAGATTGAGACTAAAATAAATTTAAAATCCAAAATAAAATTTACTAAACATGTTACCTGTGTAGCTTCTGGTTGCACAGGAACTTGACTAGGCTGGGCGAGTCTTGACTCAGCATGAACTGAAGTAAAAGAATTTTACTTATTACACAGTACAATCAAATCTTTTACAGAAGAGTGTAATCATCTAATTCAGTTACTTGAGAGCTGATAATCATAAAGATGATTATGCCTTTGACATGGCAAAGCTATACTTAAAATACCAATTAACATTTCCATGCAAAGTACATTTTGTCCACTTACAATCCAGCAATTTCCGAAAGGCTAAGCAAAACTGTGTTTAAAAAAGTCCAAAATGTTCCACACTTCAAAAAAAAAAACAAACTAGAAGCAAATGAGAAGCAGAAGTCTACAAACAGTCCAATCCAATTTCTGAGAAAACACACACTTCAACAGTGATGAGGTAATGATTCCTTTACTATATAGCAGTAACTGAAGCATTTCTAATTAGATGACTTGCAGGCTTCCCCGATATTTGTGTTTAGGATTTACCATTACAAACCTGGAGGGCAAACCATTTGTGGCATGTCCAAATTCTGTGCTGGATTCATGGGCTGTGCAGATACAATGGCAGGATCAAGTGTTTGGTTCTCAAACTCCAGCATAGAGTCCTGGGACAAAAATGAAAGTAGTAAAATAAAATCCAATTTACTGTATTTAAAAAATGTTGATGTTCAGAGTACAGAAGTGACCAAGTCACAACAAAGGAAGCTTAGTCCACGGCTACACAATTGCTGGTTTTACCACATATTTTAAATCAATTAAGATACCAAAAATTCTAAAATGTACTTATCACAATAAAAATTCAGTCCATACATATTCAGTCTATACATATTAGAGCTTATTTGACAAAAACATAACCGGAGGGAGATTTTAATAGTCAGACAGAATAAGCAGTGAACTCTTCTTTATTCTAAATTAGCACTTTGTAGGAAGAAACAAAAAAAGAATAAAAGAAATGTATGCCTCATTTGTTACCAAGGTGTCTACTCCGTTGTGGAGGAGGAGAGGCTTTTTCTGATGCATTCTGTTACCAAGAGATCTTGCCACACAGCACTATACAGTTTGCAAGACCATAGTATTTTTCAAATAAACTACAGCAGAGTTTTTATATCATGACTAACAGCCAGAAAGTGCTATTTCATTTGGTTCCAGCCTCACAGCACCACAGTGGGTTTATCATACCTGCATAAAGTTATATGGGCCCTGCATCTGCGCCATAAGGTCCTGTACTCGCTGCCTTCTAACAAGAGGATCTGCTTGAGCCACAGTAGTGAGCGTGTGAGGTTCAGGAACTGGAGGAGATGTAGCTTGTGTCTGTTGCTGCAGTGAATTTACAACCTAACAAAGAAACAAACAACTGACTGAAATTCCAGCTTAAGATAACACTGCACAGAAGTGACTCAGTAGTTCTTGAAATTTATGTCTATTGCCTAATTCATCATGGATGTAATTACTGTAGTGTTATTGAAGAAAAATACTACATCCTCCTACAGTCACGCCAATACTGGTGGCCAGCTACACATCTGAGCACTTAAGAGTGAGAAAGAGAATGATAAAGTCCAGACTATGTTCTATTTTCTTATAATCTACTCTACTCCCTGTTAAGAACAGTGCTAACAAAACATTTGTTCAATATTACGGGGATTTTTTTAGAGCAGGATTTGAGACAGCAATTTATCAGCATTTGGAAATCTGAAGAAAGTCAGGGAAGAGTAAGTTTCAGAAATGTGGACACACATGGAGAACAATTCTTTTCTCCTATCCTCTTGGTAAATGTAAGTAGAGTCAGAATTTGTGAGTTCTTCTAAAGACTTCAAAATTTTAAATTTTCAAAGCCACGTCTAGACCTCAGTTCTCAAGTGTGATCCTAGCTATATGATTTATGGTCTCAGAGAACAGCAGGCAACATTGCTTGATGGCAAGATTGCAAGACAGACTGTGGAGGGACAGAAGAAGCCCAGAAGCACAAAGCACACCTCAGTGTGAGCAAGAAAGCTCAGATTTCCAAGATAAATTCCAATATGGCACACGTAAACAGGGGTACGACGAACAGCAACACACTTTCAAATACTGCTTTATCAAAGATGGCAAAGCAACCAGGAAAGCTGAACATGAGCACCTAAAAGCATCCATCATCAAACAGCCTGAAAAAAGTGGCAAGATTGCAAGACACACTGTGGAGGGACAGAAGAAGCCCAGAAGCAGAAAGCACACTTTGGTGTGAGCAAGAAAGCTCAGATTTCCAAGATAAATTCCAATATGGCACACGTAAACAGGGGTACGACGAACAGCAACACACTTTCAAATACTGCTTTATCAAAGACGGCAGAGCAACCAGGAAAGCTGAATCCATCATCAAACAGCTTGAAAAAAGACAGTTACAAGGATGGTCAAGCTGCAAAAAGTAGCACTTTTGCATTCCTAATCAGTTTTGCTCTTTAGCCAACTCCCGTAACACAGAAATGCCATTTTCAATTTGCATTCACATCAACAACTCTCTTTTAAAAAGAAGATCATTGTCAATATCTTGTCTATCATTTGTCTATTCCCAAGAGCTTTTCACTATTAATATACTTCCAGATGAACAGGTAAGCCTCAAACTTACAGCTGCAAAGGATAAAAATCAGCATACATGCACCTGAAAGTTCAAAATATTTATGTAAAATATCTGTTATTAGAACTGCAATTAGACAGTTTTGTACAGTACTCATGACAAGTGACACTCATGACATTTCCATAATCACAGGTCTGAACTTTGAACTTGAACTCCTACCATCAAAGCTTGTAATTTTTTTTTAAACTTCTCAAAACCTACAGCATCTTCCAGTATTGCCTACTCCTCAGCTCAGATATACAAATACTGTTTCTATGTGACATTCTGCACATGCAATTGCCTTACAAACTCCAGTGACTCTTTCCTTGACCAGATGCCTAAACATCTCTAACAAAATTTAAAATAATAAGAATAAAATCTCTAAGCAAAACTAAAAATCCACAACCTACTTTCCTCTTCAAGATTCCCCTCAGATCCAAGTCTCCACTATTAGCCATTCAAAGAGAAGCGATTTGACAATTCCCATGGAAGAATACCCTAAAGCTGTCCACAATGGAGAACAAGCAAAACTGCTCTGCTATACTGCACAGTCCCCAAACTCCCATTTATGGACTGTTTCCAAATTAAGAGTTAAGCCCTGTGAGTGGAAAAAAATATGAAATAATTTTGAAAATGTTATTTAGAGCACATATCCAGACCTCTTGTACATTACAGTTTTAAAATTAATGAAAAAAAAAGCAAGCCAGATGACTAAGTGAAACTCAAGATAAAATCAGCAGCTACTCATCTCTTACATAATTATTACCAAAACTCTCTCAATTGAGTACTATCACTCAACTTACGAAGTCCAAGTCATTCATAGCGATTTGGTATCTTAAAGCAAATACAAGCTGATGGAATAATCAAGAACACAGAACAGGGACAAAATTTTATCAAACGTTTTCCTTTTTCACAAATAATAAAGTACTACCTTCAGAGGGTGCTTAATATTTTACAGTCTCTTTCTCAAACCTCCTTTTTAATGTAAAAATAAACTGTTTAGGGCCTTTTCCTTCAGTCTTATTATCACTACCAGGTACTTAGACCTATTATAATTGTAGTAGGATGAAACTACTAAAAAAAAATAAAAATATAATCAAGTTTTGCATATTAGGTTTTCAGTGGACAGGCTGTAGTTCTAAAGTTAACAGCTTTCCAACAGTCTGCTGCATGAAAAAGGAAGAGACTATTCAAAAAGCAAATTACGGGCACAGCAGCTAGGTGAAACTTTTCTTTTAGAAGAGCTGAACCTCTCTGCAGAATAGTATTTGACTCAGCAAATGCACGCTCACCTTCTGACACCCTGTCTACTGACACCCTGCTGCTTGACCTCCTCAGTAGGCAGAGCTACCCAGACACAACTGGAGGAGAATGACTGGGCAGAGAAGGCCAGGCAGCAAAGGAGGAAAGAAGGAAAGGTAAACACAGAAGTTTAATGAGACCACAACTCTATCAGAATGAACCTGTATTCTGGTAGCCACATAACAGCTTCCAAATCTACACAAACAGCCATACAACCGAAGTTCCATAATCTAAGACAGAAAATTCTGTATACAAGCAGATTCAGATTCTTATCACAAAGGACGCAGTTAAGAAACAAAATGAAACAAAAAACTTCACCACCACCAAGACCCCCCCAAAACCAAAACAGTAATGCCCCCGCACCAAACAAACCCCCCACTATTACCAATAAATATCATATTCACCAAAATGACAACATCATATAATAGAAATACAATTTGAGAACACACAAGTTAATTCTTTAGTTTAAAACTTACAGAACGCCCATACAGAAGTGTCATTGTGAGACACCATCACTTCTCAAATTATAAACATACACCATAGAAATACTGAAGGTATCACATCTACTCAAGGGTTACTTGAAAAGAGACAAGTTTGTGATAGTCTTCCTCCTCATAAAAATAACCTAAGTTTTCTGCATAAATGCTCTCTTTCAGAATACTACCAGTTTCCAAATTTAGCATCTACCATTCACAGCTCTCACTATACTAATGCCACAACTACCTTGAGCTGAAGAGAACAAAAGCTCTACACAAGTGTATAATCATCTTTCTCAAGGACAATTCAGTTGCATTCCCATGAGCAATGGGATTCTGGTGCCAGAAAGAACAGCAAGAGTAATTTCAGAGTTATTCTCAACTTCCTCCTTTTGTGTTAAATCTGAGAAAATAAGGCTCTTAGTTACGAAGCAGTCTTCAACTCTAAATTTTTCCAAATTGCTCATCTCTAGAGTCCAAGAAATTAGGCCAGAAAGGACAACTGAAATATATACTCTGTATTGTATTGTTATGTGAAAACAAATTTTATATAATCCAGATTTAGCTGACTAGTAAACACACGTGGAAACTTAAGAGATTCTGAAATCAGTCTGATACAAAACCATAACCTGAATTACTTAACCATACTAATACAGTTACTCCATATTATTGTTATTACTGTTATTCCCACAAGGAAGCATCCGAGTTTTCAACCATGCCTTACAGCTTAAGAGCAGAGGGAAGCACATTCAATCACGAGGACATTTCCTATACTCTCATATCTTCATCCATACTACTTACATAAAAAAAAACCTACATAGAACAGAACCTCTAAGCTACTCTGGACATTTGATATAAACATATAGGAATTTGGCTATATTGGCTATTCAGATAGACTGAAGCCTATTAAGTATTAACTTTAAATACTCTGTCTTGTAAGAATACCCCTATCATGCGCGACTTTAATGTGTGTTTTTGGAGGGTTTCTTTTGTTTATAAAGAGATTTTTTTAACCATATTAAATACTAATGACAGTTTAGGGGGTTTTAAGTAAGGGAATGGAATATTACAAGAGACTACCAAAATCATTCACATATATGGCAAAGTTGTCTAGTTTGTTATAGAAGCCTCACATTCGTCCCAAGTACTATTAAATCTTTTAGTGGTCTTCAACACCGTAAGATATGGATTTCAGTGAGACCGAATGTAAAAATCAGGCAGATTAGATAATCATATCAAAATGCCTCCTCTACTTTTCAACCACTTGAAGAGATGATAAACACTTAGTCTACTCCTACACTTAATAGAGCCTGAAGACATCAAGTAAGAGTCTAAAAAATTGATCATCTGTAATTTTCTGCTGCAGGAGGCTTAAGGTGAATAGAAAATTAAGTCTCCAGCACTTGAAAGGTGCTTATACCTATTCCTAACAGATGGATACAACCTAAGTTACAACACATCAAACATTTGAATGACTCCACACAACTTGCCCTTTCCAGTACGTAAGAAACACAAATTCTAGTGTAATAAAATGGATTTGTACTTAAGTCTAGTCTAAATTACTAAACTGGGAATGGATCCTAACAGCAGTGTGCCACAAACATCACAAGTGAACAATCACTCAACTGCAAAGTATTAACAAGTTAAGCACTTGAAGAATTACAGTTCTTGAAAGCAGAGATGTACATACAGGCATGTTTTAACATCAAATTACGTGCATATGCAATCTGCAGTAGACACCAGTTGATACTAATTTTCAGCTCCCTCTCCATGGAACTACTCAATAAAACACACAACTACGCCATGCTGTCAGCAGCTATGTGAATAAACTTAAGTTCTACATTGCAGTACTATTCTTCTACAAAAAGTCTTCCAAAAAATCTTTAAGTCCTTTTAAACCTAAGACTTTTAAGCCTCATTTTCCCAAGCAAGCCACTATTGAACAAAAGCAAGTTCTCTGCAAACTCAGCCAGACTGTAGTTTTTCTTTTTCTTTGTCGTATCTTACTTTTATTTTAGCTCCTGAGCTAAATTTTAACTGAAGAATGAGTAGCATTCTTTAACTGAAGAATGAATAGCAAGTCCAAGCCTACTTAAATATATGTATTTTTGAATATATTAGGGTAGAAGGGGTGCAATACTAAAACCTATCACGAATTGAGAGTCAGTGGAAACAGGGATTGCAATTTTACCTGCAGTACACAAGATCTTACCTCAACCGTTTCAACTGTCCACTCATCTACCTGTTCCTTCTCACTACTGCTGAACTGAGTCTCTGCCATGAATTGTCTGTTTACATACTAAAATAAAAATAAGAAAGGGTATGAAAGTAAAAGTAAGTGACATTAAAGCTATACAAAATGACAGTCTTTCCAGTGACTAATACCTCAGTTGATTCAACTTCAGTTGGTTCAGTAAATTCTTCTGCCGGATCAGGTTCTGTAAGAAAAATACACCATTTATGTGAAAAAAAAAAAACAAACCCAAACCAACAAACCACAACAAAAAAACAAACAAAACCAAAAAACCCCCAAAACCATGTTACAGACCTATAAGATACAAAGTTAGATGAAAAAATCTCCCCCAGTAAAAGTGGAATTTTGAAGAAGTGTGACACATTTTTGCAGCAGTCATTTATGAAAAACACTTAATTCTACAAGTCAGCAATATTGAGGCTCTATTGAGGCTCTAATTCCAAGCAACTCATTCCTTAACTATATAGCGAGCTTCCACTATTAGATGGTATTGTGATTCAGGAGTAAATGTGTGTCCATTTATTCTTATACCTAGCTCTGCTTTCTGTGCAGTAATAGTAATACTTCCTTAAAGTATCTGGCGAGTTCAGAAAAAAACCCTAATGTTACAAGGTAAAGAAACTGGTGTCGCAGAATGAGTAAAATAAAAATGACCGGACAGAGAACTGAGCTAACAGAGAATTAATCAATAACAAGGATTTTCAGTTTTGAAATAAAATTTCTAAAAATCACATTAAATTCCTGCTATGAAGATTTATGTTTCATTACCCCAAACTTTAATTTTCTCCACAACATATTCAAAAGGGGAAAAAAAAAAGAAATTAATTTTCTCTTCAAGTTTGGTACCATATTTTTGAGTTTTTTAAGTATGTAAGCATACTTACGCTTCAAAAGTAAGCATGCATTTGCTTCAAAAATTCTTCCCTTCTAAAATTGAATTGGTGGAACCACTGAAAAATGGAAAAGCCTAAGGCAACCAGAACTTCAATCTCTGATCATTGCAATACTACAGACAAATGTAACTTTGTTTATCACTTCAGTAAGAAATTCTACAGGAAAGCAGAATACGAAAGAAACGTTTGGTAATAATTTTCATTGTCATAAACCTGCTTCTAAATAACTCGTTAGTCTGTGTTCTTATTTCAGCAAGTGACCTATGGACAAACGCTCAAAAACAAGTACTACTAAGTGACTTTGTTCCTTCATTCAGCTGACGCTCCACAGTTAGAAGAGCAAGCCTCTCCTTGCCCACGACGGAAAACATTTACGATGTGATCACTAGGAAAGATTACAGTCCCTCCAAAGAAGCAGCTGGCAAGAGTCACCCTTACAGAACTCTTCTGGGAACACAGCTCTGCTTTTCTTTCCTTATGGCTCAGAGCAGGGCTGAACAAATGGCTGACTGTGCCATATGCTGCCTGGCTGGATGTACACCTGATTACCAAGAAATACTATTTCTATTCAAAACACCAGTACACCTGAAGAATTAAGAAACAGGAGGAGTTTTTTTGCGCTTAAAACTGTATTTGCAATTTAATCACTATGATCAACCCAAAGATAGTACAACACAAATGAATACACTAGTCACAAGGGATCTTCTTATTCATACCAGCTTCTGCTACAGTGTCTTCTACTGCAGGTGCGGGTGCTGCCTCTTCTTCCTCACATAATCCATTCTGATGGTTATGGGTGCTATCAAAGTAACTAGTTTGAAGAATACGTTCAACAATCTCCTTTAGCATTTTATCTAGGAAAATGGAAGAAGTTAAAGATTAACAGTAACTCAATCCTAATAATCTTCTTCTTCCTTTCCAATGATCCCACATAAATTATATTACTCTTTTGCTAGGAAGATGTTGCTGCCACAAGCTAGAATTATTCCTGACTTATTAGGTCATATTAAATACATCAATAAATAATAAACTACCGTTCAGAAAAATCTGAAGGGCAAGGAGAATGATAAGAACATATAATACTCCTCAGGAGATTTGTGAAACACTTCAAAGTGAGATAAGACTTATGATTTTAATTACCATACTTTTATTCCTGCTATTTCAAAAATCTCTGGCTGATTAGTTTTTCATTTGGACAGTTTTAGGGACTCACTGAAGTTTCAACTGTAACTGATATATTTGTAACTTTCTAATCAAAAAAACTTTACTGTAAGTCAATTTCTTACAAAACAACTGTCAGTACAAATTTACACAGGTAAACTTCATGAAGGTTCATCCCCTGAGGCAAAGTGGCTCAGAACAGCCTTTGTAAGCAAAACAAGCACAAGCTTGCACTCAGTGCCTCAGATGAACGCTGTGACATCTTAACACAAAACAATCAGCCACATTGGCCAGGCAGCATTACTGATTGTCTAGGCCAACCAGAAAACAAAAATACTCAAAAGGGACAATTCACAATGCATGGCTGGCAAGTGGTAAGCATGTGGTGCACATCTTTGGGCTCTGACAAAGATCCAACATCACAACCATTTCAGCCTGGAGTTCTTGCAGAACAACTATGAATTAAAAAGAATACTAACCTGGTACCTACTCACAAAATTTGATTTCAACAATATAAACAATTTTAAGCTTCTTATTCTACCCAAAACAAGAAAAAATCTTATTACCACTGAGGCCACAATATCCTACAATGTCCTGTGTATCATTCCTAAATAAAGCAGGTTAGACAACAATTGCAATACTATAATTTCACTTTCTATGAACAGAACGCAAAAACCTCTTCCAACAGTTCCATATTCCTTTAATATAATAAGGATAATTGATTTTTTTTAAAAAAAAAAGGTTAAAACTGATAGCCATTTTACCTACAAAAAAAGGGTTATCTTCCCTACTGATTTCCAATTAAGAGAGACCAAAAATTCTCCATGTTACTGAAAACAGACAACTGCCTAGCAGAGCCATTTACTTAAGGTCTAATGTTAGAAGGTAGGTATTTGTGAAGATTTTTATTTTGGCAAGAAAGCAGTCCATCTGCATTACAGATGGATTACACCCTGCCTTACAGAGTTAATAAACCAAAATAGGGCAAAACCAGAATGCTCTTTGCAGGAGACAAGGTGGAGCAGAACATCACACCAAGTAAGACCATGCTAGTTTATGCATTAGGTTTATGATTAACAAAGCTCCTTTCTCACACACACATTTCCAGAAAACAAAGAATTGCTACTAAGCACCAACAGCAGCACAATACTGCTGAAACAGCAAACAGACCAAGCTTAAATACAGAGTAGAGCTGAATCACTAAAAAAACAAAAGCAAAACAAAAAAACCTCACCACACAGTAAGTTCACATTTCAGTAAGTTATTCTGCTACAATCCAGCTACAGTCTGAAGAAAAAAAAAAAAAGCTACTCTAAAAACTCACAAAAATAATTAACTGCCTAAGTTATCTCGTATCAAGACACTATTTCAGTTCAAGCACAAATTCAGTATGCTGTCTCTTAATCCAGAGACCACACTTACAGGTTGTTCCACAAACTGGTTTTTCCTTCCCTTCCAGTAAGTCCCACAGGTGAACAGATGCTTGCTCGTACTGCTCATTCAATCTGAAAAAAATTAATAGGAGTTAATTTCTTACCAAGTCCTTAACTGGCCACAGCGCAAATACATTGTTAACTGACTGACAATTGTAAAGAAAAGTTCTCAAGTACTTTGCTGTAAGCCTACCTCATGTTCATATCTCGTTCAGGGTACACTAGCTTGTAAAACTCGTCCAGCATTGTCAGCTCCTCCTCTGTCAGTACTGGTACTCCATTTGATCCTTGTTTCAAGTCATTGCGTACTTCATCATCACCCAACTTGTCCAAAATAAACTGGAGCTCTAGTACAGTCTTTAAACGCTTCTGCTCAGCTTCTTCTCGCATCAGTTGCTCCCTGCGAGCTGTCTTTTTTATTGTTTTCTGGATCTGTTTAAAACAAAAAGAGATTTTAAATTCCTTGAACTTGGATTCTGTAGTGAACTTGGGGAAAAAAATAAATTTGAAATGTCTTTTAATGATAAATAGAGACAGACCTTGGCATCAAACTGCCACTTATCAATCTAACATTACAGCAAAATAACCTGTGAAATTTGAAGAATATCTTTTAAGCCATCAAAAGCCTGCAAATTAAAACAAACTTTCAAATCAATGCCACAGACTTTGGATCTTATTGAATCTTAATCATATTCTTACTTGAAATCTGAACTTTTCTGCGTGATGTACAAGTAGTTCAGTCAAGTAAGTGCAGTTACCATGTCTAAAGCTTTAGATACAGATGCGTTATATGAAATAAGCCCATCCTGCTATTTACAGAATAATTCACAAAGGAAGCAGTTAACATTAAGTTATCTTGATCTACATGGAAGTGTCAAAAATGTACAACATTAGGTACCTTTTAAACAAGTATTGTGGCCAGTTACAACTTCTGGCTACCATTAATTCAGTAAGGACTTAGAGCAATTAGAAAAGGTACAGAGAAGGGCAACTCAGCTGATGAAGGGGATAGAGCAGCTGCCTTATGAGCAGAGCTTAAGTCTTGAGTTCTTCAATTTGGAGGAGTAAGGGTGATCCAGATTTTTCATAAAGGCCACAAAGGCCAGCAGATAACACGGACAGAGTGGTTATTCACCATATCAGGAGGAGGCATTCACCAAAACTGGTTGGAGATCAGCTTAAAACCGATACACAGAAGTACTCATTGCTTACACACCACAACAGGTAAATTAATGGAATGTTTTGTCATTAGCAAGTTCAAAGAGGATTTAAACACATTCTTGGACATGAAGGCACAGACAGACACTGAAGGAAACAGAAATGCACCTACAGTCTAACATTCTTAGTTTTGAGGATCACAGATGCAGGAAGGGAACAGATAACAATCAGTCTTGTACTCTACATGGTACCTTCTATAACTGCTGTCATAACACTGGTCTAAATGCATCACTAGTCTGAACCTACAGGATGTTTCTTCCATTCTTATTCTTAATCCAACCATCTAGCATCCAAAATTCAGCTTGCTTACTTTGTAACTATATAAAGCTTTAAAATTTTACAAAAAATGTAACCTGTGACAGTAACCTTCTCTCTCTGAGGCATCTAAATTTCTTTTTTAAAATAAAAGATTTATCTTAAAATCAACTGTATGAGAACTATCTCCAATGAGGAAAAACTGCAACCAAGTTTGAAAGTAGAGCTCCAATTTATTATTCATGGATTCACTTGCTTTTGAGTGGTCAGCTGACCAGGGAAATATTTCAGGACAAACTTGGCAGAAGAAAAAACTTTTTCATCACTGACAAACATACATGGAACCCTGACACAAGAAAAGCAAAGAAATGGTTTGCCGTAGAGGCCTTCAAATTTACAACCACATCAAATATAGAAAGCAGTTAAAAATGCAAGGATGCTAATGCCCTTCAAGTTATCACATTGTCTGTTCACAAACTAAATACACTTGTCAGACCAGTCTGCTGCACTACCATCAACTACACAATGAATTCTACCTATGTTGCTGCTCTTTCCATAAGTCATTAACTCTGTGTTACTGCATTAAGAATCTTCCAGTCCTACAGAATGGGTTATGCTTTCAGCTTGTCAGAATTCTTCCTTGCAGTAACACTGTTGAGGTCTAAGGTGCACCTTTTTGTTTGCCACCCTTGGCACAAGAAATAAATGAAAGCTGTTCATGTAACTGGAACTGTCTATCAGAGTTTTAGAACTTTTTCTTGATGACACCATTATTTTACATCCTTGATAAAATATCAACCTAAAAGATTATCTGTTTTACTAGTATTCACTTATTCTTTATGAAAATAATATTAATCACATCCCATACTGTAGTTTAAGACTGCATCTGCAATTAACAAGACAGCAAGAAACTTGAAAGAAGAACTGCAATTCTTTCAACTGCTGAGACTTCATACCCTGTTGAAATATAAAGAAACGAAAAGTCTCAGCCACTTGCCAAAGACAGAAACAAGCCTGTGAAATCCGTTTGCTTTTAAGACAATGTTACTATTGGCAGCAAATGGCTGTATATAATATTGCATGACAGGCCTCTTACGCAATCACACTGTTTTTAACAGTTATGTTTTGCGAAAAAGAACTAATTTTTTTTTCTTCCCATATATGTATGTAGTCCATCAGAAAAATCTTTTAGGAATAGCCTTCAGAAAACCTTACTCAAACCAGTACACAGAGGAAAAGAAAACAGCCAAACGTACAAGAAAACATAAGCATTTCATCTTTTGTAAATAAAGTAGGCTACTGCACTGGTGAAATTTAAAGCCTAAGTGTTTGGTTTTGCAGCTGATGGCCCACATTACACCACTTGCTCTTTACTTACATCTTGGCTCAGAGCCATAAAACTCCTTTGCAGCTCTTTAGCAAATTCCAGATTATTTGTCACTTCCTGGTATTTTGACACTGCATCCTTAAAAAAAACAAAACAAAACAAAAGTAAACCATCACAAATAGAACAAAATACATACTTCCAACAAACAAATTATAACAGTTTTAGTTCTTGAGTGAGTCACGGCATCCCCAAATGGGACTGCAAAAATGTTAAATTTTTATTTTCACTAGCCAAAATACTAAAAAGACCTGTCTATGTCTTATGGGCCTGTGGTCTTCATAAAACACAATTCATGAGCTTCCCTCATTAGTATTAAATTTCAGTTATCTTCCTTGCTCATCAAACAGAAAACATCTCATGGTTTATTTTCACAATATGCTATTAAAAACCCAAAAAGATACAGATCAGTAGTATTTCAGTTTTCAGTTGGCACAGAACAACCAAAACAAAGCCTAGACAGATGAAAAGATCACAAGGATCAAGTGAAAAGGCTAATTCTTGTAACTGTGAACAGCTGCAATAGTTGCAGGGTACATTTTTTTTCCTTCACTCTTTTCAATGTTAAAAATCACCAGCAAAATATTGCCGATTATTGAGCATCTGGTAATCTCTGTAAGTACCAATATGCTTGTTTGCATCACACAACTGAATTTAATTTCATACTTGCTTTATATTTATTACAACTGGAAAACTGCTCTTGAGTCAAGCTCTACAATAACCTACTTTAAGAACCAGCCCCAACAAGGCAAGAAGCAGCACACATCCAGTAAATCCAGTTTAGCTACAGCTCACATCTGCTGCACTGATAGCTGTGATATACACAGATTTTTTGAGAGCCCTTCTGAACTCTAAGCTGCACAGTATTCACAAGCTACCATCAAGTGACTAAGCTCCTGAAGTTCTCCGTGGGTACCTTTTTTGCAAAAGATGATGTCCAGGAAACCTCAAAGATGTCATTTAGCTCTTTCAACAGTCCTAGGTTATAACATATGCCAATTCTAACCACAGCTTAATTTACAACCTAACCTCAACAAGCATAAAGCATTACAACATGCTCCTCTACCTATTTTTCCAGTTTCTGGTTAACAGAAGTATTGAGATGTACTAGTCAATAAAAGACTGAGGCCAAGTCAGAGTTCAGAAAAAAATAGCTTTTAACAAGGAGAAAGGAGAAGTGAAATTCATCCCTTCCTTCCCCACCAAGATCACAAAACAATTTAGCAGAGATCTGGTTAGTAATTTTTCTTTTTACCAGTTGATCTTGATTCAGACGTTCTCCCTTGTTCATTCGTTCCTGGTAATCATCAAGTTTGCTCTGAAAAGAAAGAAAGAAGCTATTATGAGGAGCCAAAAGTCAGGTTACTGATTTTTTCTACTTGTGCTAACAAAATGAAGTACTTTAATATTACAGTAAACAGACTTTAACACATTACACAAACAGGCAACTGTCATGCAGAAACAGCATCTGAGAAAATTTGTCTTCTGGGTTAAAAAAAAAATGTAAATACTTCCCCAAGACACAAGTGTTACAATGTCATTTGGCTATCACAATACACCTTCACGACTAGTCTGAATTTCTGAGGAAACGCATAATCCTCCTAATGGGGAGAGCCCTCTCAATGCATGTTTCCTTCAGTTCAAACAACAAAGAGCTGGACTCAGTTCTGAGTCAGAGCTTATTACCACTGGATCACTACACCACCAAAAATATGACAGCAAAACACCACTGCCAATGCTATTAAGATTCAGAACTGTATTTCTTTGTACTTGCTTCAGTTCAGATAGTTATCAAGAACTTAGAACTGTTTCTAATCCTTTGTGCAAGATTGCCCACCAACACAATTCATATTAATAGCTCTAAAATATTTTTGTTCAAGAGCATGAAGATTTCTTTTTCATGGGGAGAAACTGAAAAAGGAATCATTAGCTTAATTTTCAGCAGGATCAGTTCTCCAATCTGCTTGAATACAAAACCATGCAAAACACTGACATTAGGCAAAAGCAGGTAAAACCTATGCATGCCAGAAGTGACAAAAACTCTACAAGTTAAGTAGAAAAGTTCTTAGAAAGGAAGTAAAGTCTGTAAAAGCAACCTAACTATTAAGCTCCAAGTTTTCACCATTTGCTTTATCACATATGCTTGTCTGTCTAAGGAAATTTGCCTTGGCTTTATTAAAAGAAAGCCATTAAAATGAATCCTTAAGAATTATCTTCCCAATCTAGCATAACAACAACATGAAAAGGAATGCAAACAGAAACATCTCATTTTGAAAGCAAAATAATTAAAATCCTGATGCAACCACTGTTTCAGAATTTATACTTGCCACAGTGTGATAGCTTTTTTGTTGTTGTCAGTCTGGTTTTTATTATTTTTGTTTCAGGACATTCCAGGTGAAGTTTTTAACTGATCTTTTTCTAGCTAATTCAACTTCTATGCTCAATCTCAAACCTTTTGGAAAGATCAAAGTCTGTTAAGCAGTTTAACAAGAAAGTTCCTGTTACAAAGGACTGGATGCCCAGCATCACCTACTGAACACATAATCGCCCTTAGGAGACTTGGTCCTTTTGACATCACCTTGCCCCAACAGTTGATTTCTTTAGAAATCCTAGAGGTTAGATTTGATACTTAACTACTTCATCTTTCAGTCCACCAGAGCCCATAGTGGCTTGGGCAAAGTCAAAGAACTTCCTACACTCCAAAAATATATTACTGGGAATTGAATGCTGGGGACAGACACTAGCAGAGTAATAGCTGTCAAACACAACAGCCACAGTTACATCAAAAAAATACCCCTGAAGAGCATATGGCATATTGGGTATCTACCACAACAGGAAACAAGGTAATTTTACTCTTATACATACTAATTTTAGAATAGATTACAATGTGGTTAGACAATCACAAAAGCAGTTTTCATTATTTAAGAGATAGTAGCTGAGCTGTGAAATCAAGAAGGGAGTCTAAAGAGCTCACAATGCCACAGTGCAAAGCCAGACAGGTGAACTAAAGCCTCCACTGCTCAAGGTAGCTTACATCCAATGCACTGGTTTTGCAGACAAAGTAGTTCTTAAGAGTTCTGCTTTTTCAAGCCACTTACACCCATGCTGCAGATTACAGTTCCCTTGGTCACCCTGATGCAGTTGTTTGTGAAGCAGCACAGTAAACAGACTGCTAATATAAGCCAGTTTAAACAGTGTCTACAGAAATTCATTTTAAAAAACAAAACTATTTCTGTGATGGAGTTTCCAACACAAACCCATAAAAACCAACAGTAAAACAAATCAGCCAGAACATCAAATTCTAGGAGACCACCACTAAGATAAATTTTGTTGAAGAAAACATGTACTGCAAAATTATGTTGCAAAACACAATCCTTTTTGGTGGCTAAAGGCATAAGAGAGGAAAGAGACAAAAATATCCTAACTAACTACAATTGTTTCTGCATAGGTTTTCCATGCAGCTTTACTTCAGCATGGTTGGTACCTTCACATTAAGCACACTGCAACAGCATATTCAAACAATGCATTAGTTTTAATTAAATTATCAAATATTCTTAAAGTCTAATGCAAATGTCTTGTTCATTCTCATTCAGGAATGTATCAACCAAAAACCAAAGGGTAATATGTCTATTTCTAACATCAGAAGTTACTTTTCTTCACTTTTTCTTCCTTAAAAACTTCATATCAGAAAGGCAACAGCAAAACAAGGAAAGCCCTTTCAGCTGCAATGCAGAGGGACAAGCAAATGAGTATTTAGTTACATGTTATCACAAAGATTTCAAATGTCAAGTAAGCATTTTTTCTATCATCCCAAAGACACTGTGAAATCCAAATGTTGCGATACAAAAAAATATTAAGGAAGCAAAATGCTTTCTTTTTAATCTGTACTGTCAACTAATAGCAATCTAAGAGCAGCAATAGGGTTGCAAAGTAACTGCAGTAAAATGACTGCTTAGCAACCTACTGCAGTGTCTGCAAGAAGTGAAGATTTTCTTAATTTTACCCCCCCACACACAACTTGATCCTCACTCATCATGGATATACATCTTGAAGCATAAAAGCTAAACCAGCAGAAAAAAAAAATAAATCAAGTGGCAAAGTGAGCACATAAATTGTCTGTTAAACAGCTCACGCGTCAGCAGACTGTAGTTCTGCAGAGAGCAAGCCACTGTGCTTCAGCTCTTTTTCCACCAAGATACCTAAAGTATTTTGGAGTTCTTTAGCAGAAAGTACTACATGTAGGCTACTGGAGGATGCAGGGGGAAGGTGGTGGTTTTCACTGCTTAAGTATGCCCTAGACTTAATTTTAACAGGAATCCAAAATTTAGTTACTTTATTATGGTAATAGATACTTTCCCCTCACACTAACATTCTTCTTATCTCCTCTGAATTGCCTCAAAAATGTTACCCTAAAGTGAAAAAAAAAAGCAGTTACATGATATCAGCTTCAAAAGCAATACTGATTTTTAAAACGCCTGACCACTCAGCTGTGCTGTTACAGTCATTTACAGTGCTATGCTATAAACTGGATCACTGGAATGATCTGATTAAAAATAACCCTTAAAAAAGGGGGTCAGGAGCAGGAGGGAGGTGCTATATTTAACCAGATAATTTCAATGGCATTCAAACCAGTTACAGCAGCACAAGTGTATGTGATAAGCTGCAAAGTGGAAGGGGAGCAGGTAACCTCTCCAATCAGCTGAAGAAAACAGTTTGTAATGCACACTTCACTACAAGCAAAGGAAAGATGGAGGTGACTATGTCAAGTCTGTTTTCTGAGATACCTCAAAAACTGCATGTAATTTTAACAGCATTAAACTACTAAGATAACCCAAATTTTAAAATAGCTGCATTATATATTTCCCACTGAAGCAAAAAGAAAAGCCAAGCTACAAAAGGAAGTTTATTAACCTGTTTTACATTTAAACATTGTAATTTATTTACCCTCCACCATCATAGAAAAGTAAAACCAATCTTTCAATTTCCTCAGAAAAACAGGCATAAAAATATCAGAGAGGTAAATAATGTAAACTGTATCAGTTTAATGAAACGCAGAAGTTCAGAACCTCTCAAAAACCACCACAATGCCCACATTCACTGCCTGGGTACACTTATCACATACACATAGCTAACAAGTCCCATGAAACTGTTTCAGTCCTGAGATAACCAAGATGCAATGAAGCATTAACATCAGTACTCCAGAACACAAAACACTTACAGGTCTTCTGTTTAAACTAATTTATTTTTGAAATAACAGTTGTAAATAGTCTTGAGGGTTTTTCTTCCCAGAAGTCTTCTAAGTTTGACATCTTACGAAAAAAAATATCTCTGGGCTGTATTGGTTTTTAAGGGAGTGATAAAGACATACCAATTCTGAGACTGCAGTCTCACCATCAGCTTTCCCCACAGGAATCTGATCACAAAAAGGGTATTCTCCTACTCTCCACACGTTCCTGGCCCTTCCCACACAAGGACAGTCACATGTCCCCGCAGACAGCTGGGTCAGCAGCCTGATCCAGTCACACACTACAGCCAGAGAGATGTAAGAACGGCCAAGAGCAGGACCAACTCCTTCCTAAAGAAATGCAGAACTGATGGGTATGTACAACCTTCAAAACGTAAACTGTTTAAAATCGCAAGAGTTAACTACAGTGAAAAAAAATTGCTTCTTCAGTAACTTGAACAAAGTTAAGCCACAGATGAGTAAACACCCAGATGTTTTGGCAGCAGCTCTTTCCAAATCACCACACAGTATTTCCTACAGAAACACCATGAATCTACAGGTAAGTTGACTATACTTCAAGAGATCTAGATTTTGTTCTACACATCATTTATGTCCAAAACGAGTTACTTTTACAACAGCAAGTGAATTCTAGAAGACAAAATGTGTTCCAGAACACAAACTGGGCTTTCCCAACACAGTCTGTGTTACCTTTTCCTTCTGAAAGAAAAAGAAGAGCATCAACAGAAATCACAGCACCATCTGAAAAAATAACCAGATGACCTTTTACAGCTTGTAAGACTCATCATGCATCTTAGTTAACAGAATGTGCTATAAGGAGTAATTCCCATGCTACATAAAACAGCTAAAAACAGAACAGAGAAAGCTGAAACCATAAAGTACCAAGCACCAAACAATTTCACAGATAAACCTGTTTGATTTTTCAAAGATAAAGCTTTGTTATCCAAAACTGTTATCAAAGAGGTTTCAAAGAGATTTGGGCTTTCAATACTCAGTCTTAAATGAATTTTACAATTTCTTGCTTTCAAAATCATGTTTAATCTCCAAAGATAAAGCTGAAACCAAGCTTCACAAGAAGAGCTTCTGGAGAGACCCTCACAAGTCTTGAACATCCAAGTGGCCCAAAACCCAGTACAACAGCATGCAGGAATGCTGCCACTGATGGGCAACTTGAAGAGTGGCACTTCCCTGCTACCAATTAGCTGCACCAACAAGAATAGAAAACGGATCTGTTTTCACTATAGGTTCATAACTGTTTCCTATAGGAAATCCAACATTTTACTGAACCAAGTCAGATCCATTTGAAATATCCATCCACTGTTTCAGTGAAAACTCTTGTGTAATAATACCAGAGGCACTTATTAAGTATTCAGTTTTCAACCCAGTCAAGATCACACATATTCAGAAATTCAGCTGCAGCTTAAATGTGCCATCCTTTTAACTGCATACACCAAGCTTAAGTCATGTCAGGTAGTTTAAGCTAACATTCCTAATTCATCTTTACAGTTGTCCAAGAATAATAATCTTTGTGATCACCTGTCCATACCTTTAATCATGTGCCAGCAAATGAGAGATTTTGTCCCCCTTACAGAACATTTGTTTTTAAAAACTGTTTTTACACAGCTCACACTATGTTACACAAAAATAACTTTGGTTTTTTCACTCGTCATTGTATCCAGATACAAGTTTTGAGATACATTCAATCAGCTTATTTGGAAAGGTTTTTCCCTCTTCTAAAAAAAAACCAAAAAGCAAGAGGACAGGGAGAAGAAGAAAATGCAGGTCTTTTTGAAATATTTTCTCCTAGGGAACTCTTAATCGCAGACACCTAACAAAAACCTAGAGAAGTTCATGCAACTTTTAAATTAACTAAGCTTGTCAACGTACACTCAAGTCTCATGTGTGAAGGTCTTCAATGCCCCTACTATTACCCTCTCCCAAGCACACACAAATATCTAATCATCTAAGAACAGAGAAAGAACACAGGAGAGCATTCCTATCATTTTCAAATATAAAGAGATTAAGAGAACAGAGACATTTTCAGGCCATGTTTTCACACGCATTTATGAACAGCAATTCAATTTATGCTAGTCCCTTTTAACACAAGCAATACTCATTCTTTCAAATAACGAGGTCACTTAGGAAGAGAAAATGAAAGCACAACTAATAATCTAGTATTTTTAGTTTATACAGAAACATTCAAAATGGTGCAGAACTAATATAAAAATTATGACTTGAAATTGTGTACTGTATTTTGATGGCCAGATCATTTTATCCTCAGTTTAGAAGGAAAAATGACACTAAATTTACTTCAAAATTTCTAATTTCCTCATAAAGACATTTCCTCAACTAAAAGCGGCATATACCATTTAAAACCAAAGATGATACCTCTTAAAGTGCAGTTATTTTTCACCCTTCAAAAGTCTGTGTCTAAGGCAAGAATATTTTTGTATCTGTTCTCAAATACAAAGCTCTCAAAATCCTCTCTACCACCCTTTGTCATCAGCTACCGGCAAAGAAAGAATTAAATGCACAACTAAGCATAAGTTTTCAGTGAGATTTACTGGATTTTTCATCCACTCCTGTCTAAGCAGTATCTAACTTTACTTCCTGGATGGTTACAAAAAAATCTCATCAAAAGATTCAAAATAAAGGAAAATGAGTCAATTTTTGTAAATAATAAAATGAAAATACTGATGAACCTGTGTACAGTAAGTTTTGTTTTCAGGACGCTAAGCATGTAATGTTCTCTTTATTATAGAATGTTGATTCATTAAAGAACTATTGATTCCTCCATCAAGTGGGAGCATCAAGCCTGCAAAGTATTCTGCTTTAATACAGCAAAAACAACTTATGTCATGACTTTTATGTTTACACGAGAGTCCTACTTCAGTAAGTTTCAAAACTTCTTCAGCCTGTTTGAAACTCACAGAAATTTTGAACTTTAATTCATTTGTGTGAGGGCACACCTAGCTTTTCTCTTTCAAGACCTAGCCTTTACTTTTTAAGCCTATACTGTCTAGCACTTTGGGGGCTGAGTATCCCAAAGAGATGCTCTAAGTAATTTTAATTAATGGAAGATCTTTCAAAAGAAGCCATTACCAGAAAAAAGGTACTTCATCCCCTGTATTCACAACACATCATGACAGCAGCTGCAAAAAACCTACACATAAAAAACCCACCCCAAAAACTAGGGCCTCCATGAGACCAGCATCACCAATTTTCACTCTCTTCTGCCAGAACAGCTTCCCACATATCCTTTCACCTTAAGATACCATGAAAGTTGACTAGAAGTCCATTCAAACAGAACGGAATGGCTAAAGCAAGTGTTAATTAGGTGTGAATTATTTATTTTAAAAGGTAAATAAAAGCACTTCCAGAAAGGAAAGCTGACCTGCACACCATTAAGAAAGTGCTTATACTCTTTATTACTTTGAAGTACAAAATACGTCAGAAGAATGTTCACCTGCTAATTCTAGTTTTTAAAATACGTTTTGAACATAATAGAAAAATATTCTGAGTTTATTTTTGTATGTGTTAGATACAATAACTTCAAACATTTTTATTTTATTGAAACAACTAAAGACACATGGAAAGATCTGCTTGCTTTCTCAAGCCGAGAACCAGTGTTCTTGTGTGTGCACACATTAACATGTATTAATGACAGAATTAAGACAGACATCTTGTCCTATCAATATATGACACTACTCACAGAAGGATCAAGAAAAGATCTTCTGATTGTAAAACTTACCTAAATGCTTCTGGCTTGCTGTTTTTTGTCATTTTGTTTTTAAAAAGCAGGAAAACCCAACACTTTTTTTTAAAGTCGGAAACTAACTTAGCACATATTTACAGGTAATGCAAAGCTTGTTTCATTTGGCACTCACCTGCACGGGCTAATTTACTGCTAATACTTCCACCTTCTACAAATACATAATACCAGTCTAGACTACGATGACCTAAAGTGCTGGTTAAAAAAATAATGTAAGAGTAATTGTGCCTATTTACTTCTAAGAGCAAAAACAGATCTAGGGCTTCAACACAGACATAAAATTATTTTTTAGTATTCCCTAATTTTAGCTTAGTAATACAGTGTTTTGAAGCAAGCCTTTAGGCTACATGGACATTAGTATTTTTCTGATGGACAACTCATGCTCTGTAGGTTGGAAAGCCCTCTCAGGCTCATTTAATCTAGCAACACCGAGCACTGAGTGGGTGCCACATAAACCGTAAGTAACCACGACACCCATTTTTCTCTTCTGTCACAACTTGAACCGTCCAAAGATCACGGATTTAGTAGCTGCTATTTCTAAAAATAACTCCTTAAAGGCCGCTTCCAGCTGACCTAAGGCTTCCAAAGGGGTGATCTTAAGGCGATGAAAAAACAGAGACGAAAAAAAATCCCTGGGTGGGGTGGCCGGGGGCCCCGGCTTTGTGCGGGCTGCTCGCACAATGCAGTCCCGCCGGAGAGGCGGGGGCTGCCTCCGCCGCCGCCATGTTAGCTCCGCTTCCATGTGCACGGGCTCTGAGGGGAGCCCAGCGCGCCGCAGTCTCTCCCCGCAGTTCACCTCTCCGGGGCGGGGAGGGGGGAGCGCTCCCGCGACGGGAGCTTGTGGGGGTGAAAGGAGGAGAAAAA
>NW_010203755.1:12387-12729 GCF_000695765.1 Mesitornis unicolor | reverse complement strand
CAGCACCCTTCCCACCTCTGCCAACTGATTCCAGGATGGGTTCCAGCTCCACTCCAGGCACTGAGGCCAGGCTCCCCAGCCTCCTCCCTGAAGACCACAGTGACTTTTTTCATTCCCACTGTTCTAAGTTTCTTCCACTGCTCTTTAGAGCCTCCCCTGATCACCACAACCTTCCTGAAAGGGCCTTGCAGTGACATAGGGCAGCGCCCTCAGCACTGCCACATTCCCAAGATCTGGGTCACGTTGTTACACTTGAATTAAATAAATCAAATATTTTAAGAATAGTGTATGTGGATAAATAGAGTTATAACGATAGAAGTAGTTATGTTAAGGCTTGATTTT
>NW_010203755.1:529-12130 GCF_000695765.1 Mesitornis unicolor | reverse complement strand
GAGTTGATGCCACGCAGCTCCTGGCCGGCTGGGGCAGGAGGTGCCACTGCTGCAACCCCACAATCGAAGCAGACGAACAGAGACGGCTTTTTCTTTTCCTCTTCCAAAAAAATAGTCGGTTTCTACCTACGGTAAAAGACCGTGCAGAGCAGAGGACAGCGGCACAGGCAGTTGTTGTGTGCGGGATGGGATGGTGGCTCCGCTCAATGGAACCCAGCAAAGGCAGGGGCTGAGGGGCTGAACTTGCCCCCTCCTCGGAAGTCCTGGGTGGCGGCGACTACGGGGACGAGCTGTGGCGTTTCCCCACGTGCAGGAGGCGGGAGATGGCCGTCCTCGGAGCCGTAAGGCACCCACATTGGCGTCACCTCCCCTGCTCCCGACGCTCTGGGAGATAGAGTACGGAGAAATGAGAGAAGCAACACATTCGCAAGTCTCCAAATTAACAAGAAAAGACACTTCTGAACGCGGAACTGGGTTTCTTCTCCCCCCCCCACCCCCCAGATCAAACTTTTAACAAAAAGCCCCAGTTAAAGCTCGCCCGTGGTCAGTTCAGGTGCCCAAGGTTCACCAGTTGAACAAGCGCAGTCCCACTGCATCGGGAATCTGCTCCCGGAAAACTGTCCCAGAACTTCACCATCCTCGGCGCTGCAACGAAAAGGAACGAAAAGGAGACTGCGCCCACACTGTGCCCCCCTCCACAGGCACAATCCCACCTGCAGACAGGTTCAGCAAGAGGTGCTTTACTGGGTCGAAGAGAAATGTGGTGTGGTTAAGAGTCCCAGCCAGCGAGGTCCAAGCAGGCTCAACCCAGGTTATCAAAATCCTTGCTTTAGTCCACAGACTAAAGCCATTTTACCACTCTCGCTGGAAAAACCTGCATGGCTGGAGAGGTCGTACGCCCTCAGAACAAGGGTTAAGGGTTTAACAAATGGTGAAACCGTCCCTCTGCGGAAGGGGTTCATCCTCAGTGAGTCCCTACTGTCAGCTCCCGGAGGTAGGACTGGGTGAGGCTGCGGAGCTCCTCCAAGGCATACGGGCACGGGCAGCCGCCCGATGTGGGGGGCGAGGAGGCGGAGGGGGACGCGCTGCGTGTCAGGTGTGGAGTCAGAGACAGGCTCTGGGGCGTGCTGCAGACTGAGCACCACTCGCAGGAGGTTGGCGATGCGCTTGGCCATGTCTGGAAAGAGCAGAAGAAGGAGTGTTCCCCTGCGCTCCACAGCACGACAGGGAGCTGGCGCAGAGCACTGGGGCAGAGCACTTGAAGAGGAAATTTTGGAGCAAAGGCATTTGGCTGGGATGGTGAAACCGTGCCCTCATGTGAGCTGGGTTGGTGGACACCTCAAGTACATTGAGGGGCTGGAGCGTGTTCAGAGAAGGACAAAAGAGCTGGTCTGGAGTACATAAGTGATGGGGAGCAGCTGAGGGAACTGGGGGGGTGGTTCAGCCTTGAGAAGAGGAGCTGAGGGGAGACCTCATCCCCTCTGCAGCTCCTAAAGGAGGGGGTAGAGAGGGGGGGTTCAGTCTCTCCTCCCCATAACAAGGGATGGGATGAGAGGAAATGGCCTCAAGTTGTGCCAGGAGAGGTTTAGATGGCAACAGTGCCCTTGCACGAGCTGGCTCTTCCTCAGCTCCAGCACGAATCTTCTCTCCAGTCCACATGGACTTTCTCCATGAGAATAATAAAAATTTATGCCTTAGTCTTTAGCCCAGGCTGTTTTCTGCAAGTACGCTCATGTGCTATTTGGCACTGTAAACCTAAATACGGACAAGACCCTTCACTGCTTATCAGAAGAGAGCTGTACGAGACCAGCCGCTGGACGCCACATCAAGCGGGCAACAAAACCTGCCAGAAATGACCACCAACATGTGGCAGCTGCTGGAGCAACACGGGGCTCACATCCCCAACCCCCTTCCTTCCCAGCACACCAGCAGCCCCAGTGACAGCCAGCACAAGCCGGGCTGGTTGCACAAGCGACATGGCCAGCGGGCTGCGGGTGTGGATGTCAGCGTACCCGACTGGGCCAGGCGGTCCTTCGCGCTGCGGCACTGGATCTGCTCTATCCTGTTACACAGCGACGTCACTTTGGTGTGCAGCTGCTCCAGCTCGTAGGTGGGACAATCCAGCTGAAAGCAAACGTGAGGGTCAGCCCCGGGACACCCAAAGCGGTTGCTGGCGGGCTGCCCGCATTCACCACACCAGATCTACCCAACAGAAGGCTGCAATGAATCGGAGGGGACCGACCTGCAGACCCCACTAACCAGCAAACTGCCGGCTTTGCTCAGTCTTCCACTAAACTCCCTGTCAGGCTACACCGAGCACGTTAGGAGGGCAGAGCCTGCATCTTCTTTTGACAGCACCAACCCAAATCTTTGCGTTTTCAGAGATGCACCATGTTCTGTTTGCTAGTGTCTCCCAAACACTGACCAGCAAGTAAAAGATTACTCTGGAAGCAAGACTCTGTATGAGCTTCCAAACCTTAGGGGGGGAAAGCCCCAAACCCACAACTGTTTCACTCTGTTACCTGTTGAATACTATCAAGCATCTCAGTAACGCGGATGTAATCCAGGTAGACCAGCCCCGCCATCTCCCAGTCCTGGATGAGCGCGCTACGCTCTGGAGGGGCGAGCTCTTCCAGGAATCCTTTCAGGTACTTGTAGTTTTCATTTATAATAGCATCTGAAGAGAACGAGGGCATTAGTAACAGAGCAAACGTGTTTCTTACAACTCAGGAACATTGGTTGTTAAAGAAAAAGGAACGGAGGGACTGTGCTGTCAGGCACTTTTGTAATCCCCTGACACGGGCAGAGATTCTTTCTTGATTGATGACCTACAAAAGGCAAGTCTAAGGCTTCCCATTCTCAGCAGATCCAAAACAAAGTCTCCTTAGTTACTATGAAGAAAAATAACTCTGTCCCAGCTAAAACTAACCCAAAGTGTCTTACCGACTTGTTCTCACTAAATCAAACACTGCAATCCTCTCAGAAACGTGCTTCTGCTGATTAGAAAGTTAATTCTGCAATTTCATCCCAGTAAAACCAGTACAGAGCTGGTTTGAATCGGCTCTCTTCTAACCCTGTTGCTAGAAACAGAGCCCTACTCCTTAATATTATTAAGCACCGACTGACTTATCTTCCTACCATGTTTGTGTGTGCTGTTCAAAAGACGGAATGAAGAAAAGCAAGGAGAGCAGACTGGTGGGATGAGCTGCACAACTGGAGTGTTGCAATGGATGGCCACAAACTCTTCAGAATGGACAGGCAAGGAAAGAGAGGCAGTGGGGTAACCCTGTGTTTTAGGGAGTGTTTTGATTGTCTAGAGTTTAATGATGGTGACAATAGGGTTGAGTGTTTAAGGGTAGAAGAAAAGCAAGGAGAGCAGACTCACCAGAGGCTAAGTGCCTGACCACCAGTTTGTGACACTGGTTCCAGTGCCCAGCCTTGAACAAGAAGAGGGCTTCTTTATGCTTGTCGCCCTCCATCCTCGCTCGAACCGCCTTCGCTTCATGAATCCACTCCGGGGGGACGCAGAGCCTCTGCGTCAGAAACGCCTCCTTGGCCCAGGACTCCGGTGTCTCGGAGAGAACGCAGTGCCGGTTTAGGAGCTCCCGCACGGCCTTCTCCCGCGTGCTGGGGAAGAGAGGTCAGGGCGTTATTTCAGCAAGCGATCCTTCGTGTCACCCCATCAGAAGCCAACGCTCAACACAAGCAGCCGAGGACCGAACAAGGCAGTGGTGGACTGTTTTATACTTATCGGCGACAGCAGAGGCACAGGTGGAACAGCCGTGCCGGGTCTGGACCAGTCCTACTGTGGGGTATTAAGGAAAGTTCTAACACTGCTTGAATTCCTTCAGTACACGTTAGCCACTAGGAAAGGACTTGTTGCTAGCGCTCTGCTTAAACACGTTTAAGTATGGCCCAGGCCCCTGACAGTAACAGGCAGGCTCCGCTGGAAGTTACTGGTTGGAAAAAGAAGAACAGCACAAGACACCTTTCCACAAAGATGCATTAACTACAAGCTGAAGACAATTTTAAGTACCAAAAGAAGCCAAACGTGCATTTTGGTGGTTCCCAAGCTTCCCTTTCCAACACCTTTGCTACCGTTCAGCCCCAGCAGGAACAGTCACAGTATGAGAAAAGCCACAATAATTACACTATACACAGCAGGTCTATAAAACAAAGAACTGATTGTTTTTGAGGGGAAGAAATAATAAAGGAAATTGTTCTACTAACTGTGTCTCAGGCTCATGCAGCAGCACGAAGACAGCCCATTCCCAAAGCCCCTCGCTTTCGAGCTGGGCAGCGTAGCTGGCGTTGAGCACTCCTTGACTCTGCTTGAACAGATGGGTGTAATTCAGGGCTCGGAGCACTTCCCACAGGTGCCAGCTGAGGCGATAGTCCAGGGGGTCGGACGTGCCGCTGCGGGGATCCAGCAGCTGGTCAAGACCATAGCGTCTGGAGAGGAGAAGATGTGCAAAGTGTAACAAAACCAGAGATTGCTGCTACTCTGTTCCTTCCTTTCAGCCACCTCCAATTACTCCACATGCGATCTACGTGGGCGGGGGGCTGGGTTTTGTTGGTGGTTTGCTTTCTGGGTTTGTTTTTGATTGGTTTGCCTTTACAGTTGGGTTGGGGTTTTTTTGAGGGTTTTTTTAGTGTGCTGCTTTTTTTTCATTAAGGTAAAAAATTTAGGAGCAACTGCTGTTAGCTCTTCACAGAATCCCAGACCATCAGGGATTGGAAGGGACCTCCAAAGCTCATCCAGTCCAATCCCCCTGCCGGAGCAGGAACACCCAGATGAGGTTACACAGGAAGGTGTCCAGGCGGGTTTTGAATGTCCGCAGAGAAGGAGACTCCACAACCTCTCTGGGCAGCCTGGGCCAGGGCTCTGTCACCCTCACTGAGAAGAAGTTTCTTCTCCAATGGAAGTGGAACCTTCCTTGGAGTCTGCACCCAAACTGTCACACTTCTCTCTCGCATGTGCTCCTCCCACACATGTCTTAATGCCTTCAAAACAGACAACTACGGTGAAGGAAAGTTACTGCACTCTTCAGACTCGGAAAACACGTAAGGAGAAAGAACCAACCCACAAACGTGTTCCAGATCTCAAGCTTCACCAGCTATACCATTGCCAGCAGTGGCAGTGTCACCACGTTCCGCATGGGTGCGGGTGCAGGGCAGATTTGTCACTACTGTTGGTAGTTTGGCAAACACTGAGGCTGATTTCCTACTCCTGGTTTGGGAGTGCAACAAGTCACCGATCAAGATTTTGCTCAATACCTTCTGAACTGTTTACCCACTTACCTGTCGCTGTAGAGCTTTAACAAATGGAAACAGACATCTCTCAGCGGTCTTCCTGCATTATTGTCGTCTTCAATGACACAACCAGAATCCTCTAGGTAAGGAGGCAGAGGGCAGCAGGCGTATTTTTCACACTCTGCCGAGTTCTAAAGAAATAGTTTTACCAGCAAGTTTAAGGAGTGTCCTGTGAACCCCACAGAGCTCAGCAGGCTCAGCTTTCTGCCTCAAAGCAGAAGGTGCGCCCTGCTGCACGTCGCACAGTGGCTCTGCACCAACATCACCCTACAAAGGAAAAACCCAACTCCACAACGCTTTGGCAGCTCAATTACATCTCAGCTCTTGAAAAGCCACTCCACGGAGGCAACGGCAGCTCTCACGCACACAGCCTGGTTCCCGAGTGGTTTTAGAGCTGGAAAGCCACACGTGACATGACCGAAGGAAAGCTGGTGCATCCCTGCAAGCTCTGTCTCCATCTGCAGGGTTGCCGAGTGAGCGGCACTGAACACATGGAGTCAACGAGAGCTGTCCTGCTGGTTTCCAGCTCTTGCCCTCCCCCGTGAAGCACTGGAAGCAAGCTGTGTCCACTTTTCCACCACCCCCACATCCTAACCTAGCAGCATTATCTGAAGTTTAAGCCATGATAAAACTAAAACTTGGCATTTTGAAGTGATGAGTATTTTATACTGACATATACACGCACAAAGAGAACATGAAATATTCCTGCAGCATCAAGCACGCATCGATTACAAGTCACTCGACGTGGTGCTGTGCCTGGGCTGTCTTCAAGCACACAGATCAAGAGCTGAACTATCTTTAGTTAAATGATTAATCACTTTTTTCAACAGAACCCTTTGTCTTTCTGCACACAGAGGCCGATAGCTCTGCAGCAACAAACAAGGCTTTGCATAATGCATGCAGCCAGGCACAGCTTCCACTTTGCTGTAGAAACAGCAAGTGTAACAAACGGGGGATGCGGTTTGGCAGAGACTATCTCAGAAGTCAGGCACCTGAATATTCATCATCATTCTGGGAAAAACGACTGGTTACCGAGCTCCAACAGCCTTCTTGCTGCTGGCCGTGACCCATCCTCCTCATTTTGTCTAGTCAAACAGCTGGAAACACTCGGTGAGACATACTTCACGTCAGTCTCCACCACAACACCCTAGAGAGCGGGTCCTAACCTTCCTGAGTGACGGCGTTACCGACATACTCAACCCCAGCGCTCTGTTCCAGCTCCAGTGGGGGAAGAACCTTCCTATCAAAGTGAACCCCTGCAAAAATCATTCACTAAAGCCAGAGAAGGAACTCAATGCTGTGACAACTGAAATAGCAAGCCTATACACAATTCCACACTCAGGAAGTCTCAGGGCAGCATGGGACGGTCGGTGGCACTGAGTAAGCCCTCCTCTTAGCCAGGCATGACTAACCTACCTGAAATGCTGACTCGTACATGGCAAGCGCCTTGGAAATAGAAGCTGTTGGAGGAAGCAGGTACCAGAGGTGAATGGCCATGCAACGCTTCCAGTCCAGCAGTGAGCACACATTGATGCTTATTCTCTCTGATAACTGCCACACCTAAAAGAACAAATTATTAAGTTCAGTCAAACTCATGACACAATGGTCGGTACACACTAGGCACAGCAGCAAGAGAACCACAGAATCATTTGGTTGGAAAAGACCCTGAAGATCATCAAGTCCAACTATAACCTGTTCACCACTAAACCATGTCCCTCAGCACCTCCTCTCCCCCTCTTTTAAACCCATCCAGGGATGGGGACTCCACCACTGCCCTGGGCAGCCCCTTCCAGTGCCTGACAACCCTTTCAGTGAAGAAACTTGTCTTAAGATCCAATCTAACCCTTCCCTGGCACAACCTGAGCCGCTCCCCATAATTCTTGTGCTCCAGACCCCTCCCCAGCTTCGTTGCCCTTCACTGGCCAAGCTCCAGCCCCTCAATGTCAGCTCAGAGTGAGGGGCCCAAAACTAAACACAGCATTCGAGGTTCATTAAGTAACAGCATTCAAGGTCACATTAGTAAAAAAACCCACCATGTCAACACCTTGTACTCCCTTCGTGCTGTGCACCACGTGCTGTGGCTGGACGTTACAGCCTGAACACACCGCTTTCAAGAAAGTAAGTCAGACCATTGACAAAAACAGGTGAGCAACAGAACTTACAGGCTTTCCTGCAAGCAGGGCGAAGATCCGCAGTCTCTCCTCCTGGATGAAGCAATCTGCCCGCAGCCTGTGCCAGTCCACCAGCTGCATGGTGAGGAGGTCCCGGATGGGCTGGCTCCCGGCCAGCCGGGGGAGGAGCACTGCAACAGGAGACAACCACCTTTCAGAGTAAATATGCAAAAAAACCCAAAACAGTTCCCAATGCAATACAACATCACCTCCTAACTCTACGAGAGCCGTCGAGTAAGCCAGCGTAAACATGACCAGGTACTCCAGCAGACAAGCCAGCCCCCACCATAATCCCTGACACGGGAAAACCCCGCACTCAGAGTGCCCGGTTACCATCAGCTCTCAAAGCTTAAGTTATCCTTATGTGTCTCCCTTTCTCCTCCTCCCAAAAAGCCAAATACAACATCACCTCCTAACTCTACGAGAGCCGTCGAGTAAGCCAGCGTAAACATGACCAGGTACTCCAGCAGACAAGCCAGCCCCCACCATAATCCCTGACACGGGAAAACCCCGCACTCAGAGTGCCCGGTTACCATCAGCTCTCAAAGCTTAAGTTATCCTTATGTGTCTCCCTTTCTCCTCCTCCCAAAAAGCCAAAAGATTTAAGCATCTCACCTGACATCTGTGCCAGCCTGCACGCCTCACCAATCCTCTTCCCAGTCAGGCAGCTGAAGACAGCCTCCACATGATTACCGTGGCGAGACAAAGAGACTTCCTCCTCTATCCGGCCTGCAGCTGTCTCCGACAGCCAGCGGGAGAAGGCTTTCCTGCGCTCCAGGGCCAGGATGTATTCACTGGGCTCCTCCAAGCTGGCCTCCAGCTCCTTCAAGTTCCCCCAGATTGCCTCACATAACGTCCATGTCAAGCACCAGTGCTTCACAACAGCTGTCAGGACAGAGTTACTCAGTCATCAGAAGTGAAAACATAGAAGACGATTTAGAGAGGAGTCGTGTAAGATTGTATGTACCATCTTGTAGGAGTGCTACGAATCAATACAGGAAGCCCACTAGCTCCCCAGATGCAACCACCCACATTTATGCTCTCAGAAAGGATGCTGAGGCACAGTCATTTTTTCTGTTTTATTCGCGTTTCACTGCCCCGATGCAACCTGAAATGAATGTGAGCTGGATGCTTCTCCCGATTCACTGCCATCACCGTGGCAAGAATAACTCCATACTCACTTTCTGTCACAGCAGGATCCTCAGACGCCTTTCTAACCCAGTCAGCATAGTCATGAATCGCAGAAACTCCCGGATTGGGTGCTAGAAGAGGACAGTGCTCATCCATGTGGACAGTGCTGTGCTTCAGCTTAATCTCCAGAGGGATGAGGTACAGCTGCTTGTCTCTGTCCGTCTTCCGCTCCGCTAAGCTCAGCTTCTCCATGTGAACTTTGAAAGAAGATTCTGAGAGTCTGGAAGAAAAAAAAAAAAGAGGAAAACAAAACAGGTAGCAAGGTTCTGAATTGTTCTCCATGCAAGTGAACTGCACCCATCATGGAGTGGCTGCATTGTGCAGCTTGTCCTAATTTTAACATAAAGAGAGTAAGACATGATCCAAGGTCAACGGCCAGGTATGAAGAACCAGATTCAAAACCAGACTTTGGCAAATAAACCACACTGAACCGAGGGCCTCCAGACCTCAAAAGACAACTAGCACCTTACCACACCACACTCTGCCAGCAAATTTGGTATGCTGAAGAACATCAACTGAACAAGATTTCTGGAAGACCTAAATGGCAGAACACGTAGCTATACTGCAGTCAACTGTAGGTATGGAGTGACACAGCCCAGGAAAGGTCTGTGTGCTGCTTTGTAGACAAGCAGAACTGAAGGCATCTGAATTCAGGAGCTAAACAGACATTTCTTAGGCCATGTAAACAGCCTCAGGAACAATCAACGGCAGATTAGAAGCTTTCTGGACACCAATTTTGAGCTTTGTCCCTTCAACCTTTTGCTGGACGATGGTGTTATTTCCTCATTAAAAAAACATTTATGCTTACTGTGATATTCCAGGTTTTTGAGATAGGCATTTTCATAAAGTAGCAACCTGAAGGAAATTTCCACGGCTGACGTGATCTTTCGCCACTTTTGCGTATCAGGAGGAATTAATTAAGCTGAATTTCAAAAAGGTATTGACCTACAACTCAAGATTCTTTCAGACACGAAGAGAAAATACATCAGAGTCATCCTGAAGGAAACTTCTACTCACGATTTTGGGGCGATGGGAGTCGGCAGGAATCCATACTCCACAGACTCACTCTGAAGATCTTCCATTGCACTTGATGCGCTCAGCTGATCTCCACAATTGACGAGCGTCCAGTTGGGTCCCCAACCGACACGAAACGAGCGCCCCATGAAGAGCGCCATATCCATCAGCAGCTTCCCTTTCCCGTTGGTGAGTGATGGACTGTTCCAGAGGCACAAGCCCCGGTTTCCTGCGCACACCAACTGTTTTCATCTGGACCTCAGGGACTGATGGAGGGATGGAGAACGCAGGTGCTAACGGAGAAGTCGCTGGCCACAGGGTGGCAGAAGGGGGGCTGCTCCAAGTCCTCGGTCCCTTGGCATCCTGCAGAGCAGCACTCGGCGCTTGGAAAATGACGTTCACAAACTTTGACTGCAGCAGCCCACCAACTGGAGGGAAGAAGCAGGAAGAACTCTGAAGTGAACAGGGTACTTGCTTTCCAGCACTGCATTTCTGGTATTTGAAAGGTATTTTAGCACTCAAACAGGCAGTGAAAACATTTGGCCATGGTTTGTGAAAGTAACGGGTTGCTAAGCAGAATTATTTACCGTACTGAGAACTGCAAAACCCAGCAGGCACAGCCCGAGTTGCACTATCCAAACTAAAGCACATGGCATTACACCAAGACCAGTACACACCCCAAAATCTGCAGTTTCCAAAGAAGTCACTAATTTAAGGAATGTTGTCATAGGCCATCGGAACAGAAGCAGCTCACAGAAAGCAGACACCGACCGCTATTAGCAGGAGCAGGGCTGAAACTGTCCTCACAGGAACACCTCGCTCTGCCCATTTAATCCATCCACACTGGCTACTGGAGGGATTATCCCCATCAAAATCACCAGTTAGTGGCTATACTGGGTGCAAATGGTAAGGTAGTGGGGGGCTGCAGGGATGGTCTCTGTGAGAGGAGACTGAGCCCATCAGAGGAGTTTGTGGCAGCTCTGAACCCATCTGCAAAGTTGCCAGTGCTGCTGTGAGCACTTAAAAAAGGGCAGAAAACACCACACAGGCAGAAAACAAAAGGGAAAACAGCAGTGTAAGCACCAGGTCATGACCCAAACCTATTCTAACTGGCAATAAATTAATTTCACTCAAGTCAAGGCTTCTTGTCTTGCCTGTTAATATTAGAATTAAGCTCTTTCTTCACACAATATGCACTTTCTCACAATATCTGAGTATCTCTTCTGCCCTTGTGATTTGGAAATAGGGAGCCTTGGAGAACAGATCTCCTGAGAAGTATCCATTTTTACAGGTTGCTTCCCAGGATAATGGTCCAGAATCAAATCCAGGTCATCGTCATCAGCAAGCAAGGAAGCTTTCATAACCTAAAAAAGGGGATAAGTCAAGCGTTTTCATAATCTAAAAAAAGGGGGTAAGTCAAGCCTGCACATTAGCAAATCACTCTCACAGCAGCAGCCAGTTGATCTCACCAGCTCCTTTCCCAATCAAGGTAATTTCTACGTGTTGCATACACTCAAGCCATAAACATTTCGAGTAACAGTGAAGGCACACAGTCAGGAGAACTGAAGGCAAACTTGTCAGCTGACGATAAACTCCTACAAACTACTAGTTAAGCTAAATCAGTGTCATGGTGTGAAGTCCTAAAATAATCCTGTTTTCTGGATTTCTGTTTTCAAGAAGGATGTTGAGATTCTGGAGCGTGTTCAGAGAAGAGCCACAAGGATGGGGAGGGCTCTGGAGAACAAGCCTGATGAGGAGCGGCTGAGGGAACTGGGCTTGTTTAGGCTGGAGAAGAGAAGGCTGAGGGGAGACCTCATCACCACCTACAACTGCCTCAAGGGAGCTTGTGGAGAGGTGGGTGCTGGGCTCTGCTCCCAGGTGATGGGGGATAGAACAAGGGGAAACGGCACCA
>NW_010203755.1:0-440 GCF_000695765.1 Mesitornis unicolor | reverse complement strand
CACCATCCCTGGATGTGTTTAAAGAGCGGGTAGACGAGGTACTTAGGGATATGGTTTAGGGGGTAGACAGGAACAGTTGGACGTGATGATCTCAGAGGTGTTTTCCAACCCAGCAATTCTGTGATTCTGTGTGATTCTGTGATTCTGAGATCTTAGCTCTGTCTACTTGGTTTTCAGCTTCAGTAATAACTCCAGGACTATTTTTCCTTTACAAATAAAACACATGGGTAGAAGCCCACAGGTGTTCCAGGTACCATCCTTTCACACAAATGAGCAAATGAAAACACACACACCAGAACTCAAAGCAAGACTGGTGACCCTACTGCGTTCTTTTCCTCAACCTGGGCCCAAGGCAGTCCTGGCTAGGTGGCTAGTTTAACGAACCAGTTAGTCCTGGTAGCTTATCACGCTGCACACACACCAGAGTTTGGAAATCTGAA
>NW_010203754.1:10380-58579 GCF_000695765.1 Mesitornis unicolor | reverse complement strand
GGTGGGTTTCGCTGTGGCTCCTGGGCATCCCCACGGCCCTGTCCCTTGTGTGCTCCTCACCGTGGCTGCGTCCCCTTGGGTGTCACATCAGCCACGGCCCCTTGCCATGGTTGTCGAGCACCTCGCCATGACTTCGTCCCTGTGGGCATCACCGTGGCATATCCCTCTCATGCACCTTGCTGTGGCTGTGTCCCCACGGGCATTGCCATGGCCGTGTACCTCACGAGCACTTTGCCACGGCTGTGGTCCTCACACACCTCACCAGGGCCCTGCCCTTGTGAGCAGCGCCATGACCATGTCCCTCGCACGCACCTCACCGTGGCTGTGTTCCCGTGGGCCTTGCGCCAGCTGTGTCCCTCACACACATCTTACCAAGGCTGTGCCCCCGCAGCCATGTCCCTCGTGCAGTTCGCCATGGCTGTGTCCTCACAAGCTTCTTCGCAGCCCTGTCCTGATGAGCCTTGCTGCAGCCATGTCCCTCCTCACGCATCCCCACAACTGTCACCCCCTGTGCCTTGATGCAGCCATGTCCCTGTGATCCCCCTGTGAGCATGTCCTCATATGCCGCCGCCAGCTCCTCTGCACAATTCACCACAGTTGTGTCCTGCACACACACCCCTGTGGTGGTGTCCCTTCCTTGTGGGCGTCACCTCCATGCCTCAGCACAGCCACGTCCTGGCTTTGCTCCTGCAGAGCCTGCAGGCAGCTCAGCTTTGAGGCTGGAGAGACGTTTCTTGCGTCATGCAAGCCAGACAGGCTCTCCCAGGTCACCAAACCCTAGGGGGTCGCTGGTTCCTGGGGGGACTCAGAGGCTTGCATGCCCTCTGGAGCAGAGCAAGGGCCTGCTCCCTCCTCTCCTTGCTTGTCAAGGCAGGATGGCGATGCTGGAGATGTTGGAGGCTGCAGGACATTATTTGGCCATAATCCTTTTGAATTAAGAGCCAATCCAGCACTTAACTGGCGAGCCCCAGAGGGCAGGTGTGTACTAGAAAAGGCACATACCTTCCCAGCACATGGGTAGCTGCCTCCCCGAGTCAGCTCTTTTTCTCAGGGTTATGGATATTGCCTTGACACAAGAAACAAACTGCACTTTCACGCCGGTATGGCTGCACACGCACCAGGAGTTACGCCGGTGCGTGGAGCTCTCCCTTTTATCCTTACTCACACAAATGCGTTCTGATCCCTATTGCTGCACTTACAGAAGGGATTGTACAGATCCCATAAAGGCTAAGAGGAGCTTGGAGTGGGTTTGCTTACTGTCCCCTGTGCTTAGTTTCACTAGAAACACATCCCTGTGGGAGACTGAAAGGAGCAGAGTATTTATGCAACTTAACGATGTTTTCAGTCTTTCTGATGGGTCCCAAGGAACAGATGGGCCCTCTCGGGTTCCCAGCGGAGGCAGAAGAGTGGGTAATCCTGCTGCTTAGCGGGGTAAGATCCCAGCTACAAAGGAAAGAGATTCAAGGGAAAGCACTATTTAAAGTCAGGCTATTGCTCTGCTAAAACTTCCCATTTATTTATAGAAATACAGTGATAAATCTGAGCGAGGACAAAAGTTTGCATAGCCTGCTTCTTATCCTACAAACAGGCTTTCGTTAGCATTCGCAGCACCGCTCCTCTGAAACTTGGGAGGTCACGGCAGAGCAGCCTGCCTTGCACAGTTGTGCTGGGAACCCTGCCACCCGTGGGGAAGCTTATTTGTTCAACAGGGCAACATGTGTGTGTGGAACTCAGTGTGGGGAGAGTAGGAGGACCCATGCAATGGAAAATGGCTCGTAGGAAGGGGGTTCACACCAGCTTTCGGCTCTGGATCAGCTTTGTCTCAGCATGGGAACAGTTTAAAAGCCCAGTGTAAGCATCTCCTCAACTGAGCCTGATGGTTTATAAATATACCATTCAGCATCCTAGATAGTTCTTGCCCTAAGTTAATTAGGGAAACACTTAGCAGGCAGTGAGATTTTTCTATAGAAGGCTGTTGGCAGGGAGACACAGAGCCGAGGGTTGGCGAGCGTCCCGCATGAGGTCCTTCTGACAAACACGCTGCAGTGCGGGGTGTTCGGGAGCCGACGCCAAGAGCCGGTTTGGAAAGACGTCCCAACTCTGGAAAGCACTTGGGTCTGCCCTTAATTTTAAGCGACTTTGGTGAAAGTGAACTGCTGTGCTGTGTATAAGCATCTCGCTTTGCCTCCCCCAGCGCATTTATTACCTGTCCCTGGAGTTCTACATGGGCCGCACCCTGCAGAACACCATGGTGAACCTGGGCCTGCAGAACGCTTGCGACGAAGCCATTTACCAGGTGAAGCCTTGGGGTACCGGGGTCCCCCTGAGGAACTGGATGAACTTTTCCATGTGGAGGGCTGGGTATCTTTGTTTCTCAGGGCTTCCTCCTAAGGATGTGTTTTTCATCCCTTAGATAAGATCACGTGGGGACCTTCGTGTTCCTTGAGAGTTGGAGTATGGTTTCCCCAAACCAGTGTTTTCCTGCAGTGGCTGGGAGAATCTGGGAAAGTATCCAAAACACAACAGCCAGTATCCCAAAAAATTAAGGAGCCCCAGGCTGCAAGTAACTTCCCATTACCAGGAGAGATGGTGGCTCATCATGGGAGATGGAGTCTAGTGGGGGAGGCTGGGCCAGAAGAGGAAACAGGAGCACCAAAACACCAAATTACGGTTCATGCATGCAGGTACACAAGGCGTTACCAGCACTGCCAGGTAGAAGTGAATCACTGGGAAGGAAGAAAGGGGGGAAAGCGTTTGCTTGAATTAAAATATCATCGGATGAGTTCAAACTGGAAAAAACACAGCTGAGCATCACCAAGGCAGTCACAAATGAGAGTCTGTGGTTGCTTGCAGCCACCTCTGCCGCAGGATGGTGACCTTTTAGACAGAGTATGAGTTTTGGGGCTTTCTCACCCAAAAGCTTTATTTCCCCTCTCCTCTTCCTGCCTGCCTCATCAGATTGATCCACATTACACTTCCTAGCAGAAGTTGGGCCCTGTCACTGTCGTTCAAAATGAGGTGCTGTGATTGCTGGCCAGGACTTTCGCTACCAAGAGATGGGAAGGGATTTCCAGAGAGGGACCTGACGTGTTTCCTCTCTGATGTATTGTGCCTTGGAGAGCAGGCTGGGTTTTTTTGAGGGAGGATCCTCAAGTCCCTTTGCAAGGCATTTTCCGTGTGCTAATTTGGCCTCACGTGCGAGCAGAGGCTTCCCGCGCTGTAGTCTCCGACATGTGGCTAGTGGCCACCTCGGGTGGGAGGTCTCGCATTCAGAGAGCAGTTCGGGGAGCAGCCATGGTGTCAGCCTGACTCCTGGAGAGTCCTTGCAGCCAGCAGGCTTAGCCTTCATCTGACAGCAGCCCCCAGGCCAGAGAACAAATGGCCTGAGAGATGCAGCGGAGGAGAAAACCACTTCCAGACATGGACTCCAGCCAAGGCGTTCGGCAGCAGGCTGGGCAGATGCGGGAAGGCACAGGGCGTAATGGGGAACGCTGAAGTAACCAGCTGCCAGCGTGGTCATGCCCTTCCTTGGGGAGCGGGTGGGTGTGAGCGGAGGGGCGATGCGGGTACCCAGGCAGGATTCGGTGGTCCCTCGTACACTGAATTGGCCATTGGCCATCCTGTCCACAACGGCAAGTTCGGTGGAAGGGCCTCCCGGCATGAGAGACTGCCAGGAGACAAGTGTTTTGTTTGAGGTCTCTAAGGAAACCTAGTTCATGGGAAAGTGGCGTTTGATGATGGGCTAAGTTGTTTTCCAATTAATTGAGACCAGAGGATGGCAAGATGCTTTGTGGGGAGAGGAGGGTGAGGGGACGCAGAGACCCCCACGGGCTTAATTTCACATGGTGCGGGTTGTTTTGGGATCTGTGTTTGCCCTCCTTGGAAAGCAGCCCCAGGGCATGGGCTTTAAGTGCTGACATGTTCTGCCGTGGCTCTTTCCCCAGCTGGGTTTGGACTTGGAGGAGCTGGAAGAAATTGAAGAAGATGCTGGGCTGGGAAACGGAGGTCTGGGCCGCCTGGCAGGTAATACAGGGACAGAGGAGCCCCATCCGCTTGGAGAGCACACAGGGACCGAGGGTGGCCTGGCTGAAGGGTGTCAGGCCCTCGCCGCCAGCACCACAGCAGGACAGTGTGCAGACCTCAGGCCGTTTCCACCCCACAGCCCCTCAGCAGCGTAGTGCCCTCCTGCCTGCTCCTGGCTGGCCAGGAACGAGCACTCTCCCCAGCAAGAGCACCCAGGAGATGGAGTGGTGTAGCCTGCAGTGCAGCAGGCAGGGCCACGGCTGGAAGAGGCTGTCTGGAGCCTTTCTCCTCACCTCCCAGTGAAATCTCTCACTTTTTGGAGGCACCCAAGCAGCTCTCACGTAGGCAGATTGTTGGCTGCTATTTTAGTCTGCCTGTCCCACAGGACTGCTGGAGATGAGAATTTCCCAGTGCAGAGGAAATGCCAAGGCTGATCTTTACCAGAGCTGCCCTGGACTGGGGGCTGGAGGCGTTTGCTCTGAAGGCGATAATAGTGAAGTAGCTGATGGGGCAGCAAGTCGGGGTCAGAAGCCCTGCTTTACCAGGCAGGCGTACAGCCAGGCATGGGCATCTTGGGCAAGTTTAGATCTCTCTGTGACAAGGCTGGTTTGGGATTTTTTGGTGACCAGCAACTTTGGGGTGTTCGTGGTGGCTCAGCAGGATGTGCATGGGGTCCTGCTGCAGGCTGTCCCCATCTGCACGTGGATTTCCTCCCAGTACTAAGTGTTCGCAGCAGCACTGCTCGTGCTGTGCCCAGCGTGCCATAGCGGGTGCAGCGAGCGAGGGGTGAGGTTCCCTGCAGCCTGACCATGTTCTGCTCTTCCAGCTTGCTTCCTGGACTCCATGGCCACGCTGGGGCTGGCAGCCTATGGTTACGGCATCCGCTACGAGTTTGGTATCTTCAATCAGAAGATTGTCGATGGCTGGCAGGTACGGCGGCAAACTCAAGTCACCCTTTTTCCTTCTGTTTCATGCTGCAGTGGCCGCCTCTGCCTGTGGACCAGGCCGCGCCGCACAAACAGCACTGTGGCACTGTAGGCTGTTCGTAACTTGGGCATTTGAGCCCATCACCAGCTGCCAAATGGGATGTCACGGTGGGTCAGGAGTCAGGCTGAGGATGGAGATGTGGCAGCGCACCTAAGGAATGTGTCTGGTGGAGGGTGAATTTGAACATGGTGGGACACATGCGAGTGCCTGGGGTGCGGCTACTCATGTGGCCTCCCTGGGAGCCTGGTAGCAGGGGCTTAAATAGGGGCTCAAGTAGGGGCTCTCCTTTAGCATTAATATTTTCTTCAAGTGAAAATAGGCTAAAAAACTGCCCTAGCTGGCAGCTGTCCCCAGTGTACGTCTGGAAATGGTTTCCATTAGGAGACTCACTTTGCTTCTGAACATAATGGACCTTTTTTATCCCTTGAAATAGTTCTCCATAAGCCAGGGAGGGCGAGAGGTTTGAGGGCTGTTTTTTCCTCCTTCTCCACAAAGAAGCTGCAGTGCTAGGCCCTATAAATGGTGAAAAACAGGGAAAAGCAGCACCCACTGTAATTGACTAAATGTTACTTAAAAAAGAACGGATGGTGGCAATGCTGGGTTGTGGCACAGACCTGTTCCCTCCTCCCGTCCCCCCCATCCTGGTAGAGAAATGCCTGCAGTCCCAGAGCATCTCTCCAAGTGCCTCAGCCCCTCTGGTTTCTGGTGCACCTCAGCCTTGCTTGCTCTGCTGAATTCGCTCCCGTGGGTGCTGGAGAAGCACACCCCACATATCCCACTGTCACAGTCAAACTGGGAGCCAAGGCCTTGAGACAGATCGAGCGCAGGAATCTGTGCAGTTTGGATGGTTTAAACCTGTCCAGCTCTGCAAAGCCCGTAGAGGCTGATGTATTTATTTCTACCAGCTTGGATGCAGTCATCCATGTTTTGAAAAACCCTGCTGTCCTCTAGAGGCCTCTGCATATCCATTTTTAAAGCCAGCCGGCTTTTAAACTGGCCTCCCTTCAGAGAGCCTAGTTTGGCCTTCACTTGGAGACACAAGTCCTCACTTGAACCCTGTTTGCCTCTTGCAGGTGGAGGAGGCCGATGACTGGCTACGCTATGGCAATCCCTGGGAGAAAGCTCGCCCGGAGTACATGCTCCCCGTGCACTTCTACGGGCGCGTGGAGCACACCCCTGAGGGTGTGAAGTGGATTGACACCCAGGTACCGGCATCACCCTCAGCGGCAACGCTCTGCTACCCTTGCAATTACTTGCAATGACTTTGTTGGCTACAGCTGCAGCAGGATTTGAGAAAAAGGAGGGATGGTACTCAGTCACAGCTGTAACTTCCAATCAGCTGGGGTCTCCATCCCTGCTGATCTCCAGGGTGAAGCCCCACAGTCTTGTAAGGATTCATGCTGGAGGAGGACTATATCCCTGACAGCTGTGCTGGGCTCCTTCCGCACTGCTGCTGGCTACTGCTCACTCAAACCCAGTGGTTTTGAGATGGTTCTGGTGCTGCTGCTGTGGTTGGAGATTCATCTCATGGGGTGGCCATGGAGCAATGCTGTGGGTGTTTAACTCCTGCGATCAGAGCAAGTTCCTCTTTCCCAGACCAGCCTGATGGGTAGAGTGCTGTCAGAGGAGTCTGGAGGCATGGTTTCAAGTCTCCAGTCTGCCTGGAGGCCTTGTTTGTGGCATCGGGGGGAGTAAGTGCTTCTTCAGCCCCCCACAGCTGGGGAGGTAATGCAGTGCTTCAGGGGCACAGGCTGCCACGTGGTAAATGCATTTCAGTCTTACAGCTGAGGAAGGCAAGCTTTAAAGAGGCACAGATTTATTAAGAGGTTTGAAGGTGTTTCAGTCTCCCCTGCCTAAGCACTGCCCAGGGTACAGGAAGGAAGGACTATGAATTTCTTTGGGGTTCAGGGACGTGACCTGGCCTTGTTCCCATGATGTTCAAGGGTCTCTCAGCCTGATGAGCCAGCTCTGTCCATCCAAGGAGTGCACAGTCCTAAAGCCAGGCCATTCTCTTCAGCACCAAGAGCTGAAACTCAGTTACAGAGTCACCTGGGCCTGCTCAGAGGAGAAATAAATGAGGTCCTTTTCCAGGGACCCTGGTTCTCAAAGGCCATTCACAGAACACACGCAGTGTGGGGGTTCAACACCACAGCCCTGTGAACAGCAGAGAGGCACCGTGCCAGAGCCCTCTGGGGAAGCAGACATCCACTTGGGGACTGAGGGGCATTGCCTTTCTGTTTGCTCCTCTTCTGACCCCAGTGGCAGTCCTGGGTTTCGGGGATCCCAAGCAGAAACACTGCTTTCCAGCAGGAGGCGAATTTCCAGATAGTGCCGTTGAGGGAACAAGTTGAAAAGGCTCAAAACAAGCCAAAGATGCGGTTTCCAAATATAGCATCGCTCAGTTCATGTGATGTGTGCCCCAGTCCCGTGGCTCGGGCAGGGCAGGCTCTCTGCCTGCTTCCATGTTCGGAGCTGGTACGAGCAGCTCTGAGAGCCTGAGCTGTTGCTGACTCTTCCCAGCGGGGAGCTGTTGCTGACGCCAGCGTGAAGAGGCTGTTAAGGGCCACCGTGCTGATCTGCCTGGGTTTTCCTGGCCCAGTGAGCACAGCTCCTTCAGTTCTCTGCTGCATCTCGCATCTTTGCTTGGGGACAGCCTCTGGCTGCCGTGCCAGTACACACTGACTCGTTCAGGAGGATGCTGGCTCCTTCTGACAGTGTCAGCGAGGCAGCCCAGGCTCTGTGCTGCAGGAGCAGGGGCTTGCTTTGCAGGCACCGTTCAGCTCTGCTGGCATGAGCCCTTGGCCTCTTTGTTCCAGACTGAGGTTGGGGTGCCTTGCCCTGCTGCTTGGCAGGTCTGGAGGCTTGCAGATGTTGGCACAGCAGTGAGCTGCAGCACACAAGCTTGGAAGCACACCCATGCTGTGGCTAGGGTAATCTGAGCTGGGAGCCCCACGATTGCTCCCTGTAGCCATGTGTGCAGCATCCTGATGCTTAAGTTTCTTCCATAGACTGCACTCATAGTTTTGCACTCATGTTCAGGTGCTGGACATCTCAGTGGATTTAGCTGGGTAGGTTTACCAACATTGGGTGACTTGCTCTGGGAATGGTGCTGGGGCAGTAGAGTTTGGTCTTGGTAGGATCCTTACCACAGCCAGGAGTTGTCCTCTGGATACTTCCTTGCGGAGGTTTCGGCTGATTCCTTACCTTCTCTGAGGCCACTGTGCTGCTAACCAGAGGGGAATCTTGTCCTTTTGCAGGTTGTCCTTGCGATGCCTTACGACACGCCAGTGCCAGGATACAAGAACAACACCGTGAACACCATGAGGCTATGGTCTGCAAAAGCACCCAATGACTTCAACCTCCAAGAGTGTAAGTGCTGTCCCTTCACGGCCTCCCTTCTGTCCAGGCTGGGACGTAGTTGTTCCTGTGTGCACAGTGCCTGGCACAGCACTCCCGTTCTGGCCCGCTTTATCCATACCTCCTGGCTGCCTCCAAAACACCGTGCTTTGTGTGCATCCATGCATCGCACTACCTCTAACCACTTCCAGAGCCCTCATGCACCAGGATGCCCATCCGTCCTTCCATCCCAATCAGGTTTAGCACGCTCTCAAAACCTGCCCTGTGCCTTCCCACCATGACAGACCACCTGTAACTGTGTTACCCACATCACCAGAGGAGCTGCAAACCCACACTTGCCATGGAGGGTCCTTTCTGTGCAGCATCATCCCTTCATGCTGCAGGAAAAGAGCAGCACAGCCACCTTACTCTTGGTTTCCTTTGGATCTACATGTGACATTTCACAGGCTCTAATTGTAGTGCTGAAAAGCAGATACAGAGTGATGAACACAGCGAATGTCAGCACTAGGCTGTTACAGAAGGGGAAGGTTTTAGATCAGAGTGATTTGATTTATTCTTCCTTACTGGCACGCGCAGAGATGTGTGTGTTCAAGCAGCCCCGCCAGGAGAACTTGTATGGGACAAGGGGTGATGGCTCTTGAGTCCTCATATTGTCTCCTCAATTCTCCATTGGCAGCTGCAAGCTGGGTTTCAGATGAGCCTTTTGTACGCTTTAGGAGTTGAGTGTGATTGCGGTTTTTGTGCTTCTTTGCCCTGCCCCGTTTCTCCTTAGTCCTTAAGCAGGATGGCTGATCACTCCCTTCCTTTTTTTGCCTTCTCTGGCCACTGTCTCCAGTTCCTGTCTGTCCTTCCTGATATGCATCTTGAGAAGCTGCATGGAGATGTGCCTTTCTCTTACCCCATCTCCTCCTGTCTCCCTGGTGCCTTTCCCACGTGGATATTCCCATTAATATTTCATTAATACCAGCCTGAATGTTCCTGGTACAAATCTCTCTATGAGAGAAGAGGAAAAGGTGGGGTGTCAGGGACCTGCCTGACTCTCTGCAGCTGCTGCAGTGCCAGAGTGTGTATTTCTCTCTCGCTGCAGTCAACGTGGGTGACTACATCGAGGCAGTGTTGGACAGAAACCTGGCAGAAAACATCTCCAGAGTCCTGTACCCAAATGACAATGTGAGTCACTCTCTTGCCTCTCTTTCCTGCTGCTTGGGATCATCTTTCCTGTAGTTGTATCACCTTGGTTGCAAGCACTGGAAGGTCACGGCCACCTGATGTTTATTGCTCTGGTTTGAGGATTTTTAATGCAATTGGTTTGCCCTGTAATTCTCAGTGAACTGACACAGCTCTGCTGGCTCTAGAGGGTCTCTGCTGACTGATGGCAGAGTTGAGACTCTAGCCCTTGCTGTATAGCTGCTGTGGTCCCTGCTGCAGAGAGGGGAAGACATTTCTCCTGCAAATTCAAGGCAGCTGACAATTTACATGGCTTACCCTTTGCAAAAGTAAGTTGTCATTTCAGAGGTGGCCATGCGGGGGGGACTCGTTTCCAGCCCCAGTTCAAGAGATTTCTCACTGCAGGAACTGTCCCAGGCACCACTGTGCACAGTGTGTGTGCAGGTTCTGTGCACTCTGGAGGCAGTGATTTGGGATGCTGAGCCCCTTGTCAGTCCCTGCAGCTGTTGCCCCATCAGAGGCAGGATGAGAAACATCCAGATTTGCCCTGATGAGATGCTGAACCCGTGTTAGGAAGCACATCAGTGTGGACAGGAGCATCTCCAGGGAATGACTGGCTGCCAACTGGGGATGGCAGCTGCAGCACTGATGGCTGTGGTCCCCCCACTTGCAGTTCTTTGAAGGCAAGGAGCTGCGGCTGAAACAGGAGTACTTTGTGGTGGCTGCTACCCTCCAAGACATCATCCGACGCTTTAAGTCCTCCAAATTTGGCTGTCGAGACCCTGTGAGAACATGCTTTGAAACCTTCCCAGACAAGGTGAGTTTGTGGGCAGAGATGGTCTGGGGGCATTTCAGCCAGACCTGCCTACCATGAGGGTGAGCAGGATGCTCAGGACCAGGTGGGAACATGTAGGAAGGACCCTGGCAATTCGGGTTGGAAAACAGGTGATCTCCAGGCCTATTTTCCCAGGGGAAAAAAATTGCAATTTGGAGCAAAACTTGCAAAGGTTGAAGAGCTCCATTCCTGGGAGCTCTGTTTCTGGGATGTGTACCATGAGAAGGGGCTCGGGGCTGATCCTCACCCCAGTCCGATGCATGCAGGACGCTGTCCCAGTCCTGTCACTGCCAGCTCTGAGCCCAGCAAGTCTGTGTTGCAGGTGGCTATTCAGCTAAATGACACCCACCCTGCCCTGTCCATCCCAGAGCTCATGCGGATCCTGGTGGATGTGGAGAAAGTGGACTGGGACAAGGTAAGCAGAGCTGGGAGGGCTATGCCAAACCTTGCAGGGGAAGGAGCTGCTGTCCTGTCCTCAGATGGGGCTTCCTTTCCCCTCCTGGCTTGGGTTAACCTGCTGTCTGCACCGCAGGCCTGGGAGATCACCAAATGGACCTGCGCCTACACCAACCACACTGTGCTACCTGAGGCCCTGGAGCGCTGGCCAGTCTCTATGTTTGAAAAGCTGCTGCCACGTCACCTAGAGATCATTTATGCTCTCAACCAAATGCATCTGGACGTAAGGGATGGGGCTGTGGGAACTCAGGGTCTTGATCTGGCTGCCTTTAGGAGGTGGATGTTCCTAGGCCCTGTGGCTGGGTTGCTAATGTCCCTCTTTCTGCCTACCTGCAGCGGGTGGCAGCGCTCTACCCAGGGGACATTGACCGTCTCCGGAGGATGTCAGTGATCGAGGAGGGAGACTGCAAACGCATTAACATGGCGCACCTCTGCGTGATTGGCTCTCATGCGGTCAACGGCGTGGCCCGCATCCACTCTGACATCGTGAAGAACTCAGTGTGAGTTGGGGGGACACCCAAGGCACACACCCCCTCTGCTCGCCGGGCCTTGCCTGCACACCTAGGGGGCTAGCTGGGGCAATCAAGGGTCAAGGTCTGCTTTGGTTGCCCTGCTGGGCATGGCAGAATGGGGTCACTGTCTCATTGGCTTGCATGCAAGGTGTACTCTTCTCCCTTTGGAGCTGGTGAAACCCTCGGGTTATGGCTGAGGAAAGGGGTGAGTAGCAGCATAGAGAGTTCATACCGGGAGCTCCACAAAGGCTGCCCTGAGCCAGGAGCACACGCAGTGGGGGCTCAGCTGAAGCTCTGGGTGGTGGTGAGTGGTTCAGAGCTCCCTGGTGTTCCAGGTTCAAGGATTTCTATGAGCTGGAGCCAGAGAAGTTTCAGAACAAGACAAACGGGATCACGCCAAGGCGCTGGCTCCTGCTGTGCAACCCGGGGCTGGCTGACGTTATTGCTGAGGTGAGTCATGAGTGTCTGGAGTGAGGGGCTGAGCGTGACCCAACCGCTTCTGATCAGACCTGAGGCTAACACCTGACAGGTGTGAGTGAGGAGCACATCTGTTGCATGTGTAGGTGTGAGATTGACCTTTAAAGTCGGTGATGAAGAGTTGGCCAAAACTTCTTGTTTGGACAAGTTAACCATGAGCCAGCAATGTGCCCTTGTGGCCAAGAAGGCCAATGACATCCTGGGGTGCATTAAGAAGAGTGTGGTCAGCAGGTCAAGGGAGGTTCTCCTTCTCCTCCTCCTCCACTCTGCCCTGGTGAGGCCACATTCAGAGTACTGTGTCCAGTTCTGGGCTCCCTGGTTCAGGAAAGATATGGACCTACTGGAGAGAGTCCAGCAGAGGGCTACAAAGATGCCATAGCTGAATAACATCCTGCAATTAAATCATATCTTTATGAGCTGCCCATCCCTTTCTCCAGCTGCCACAGGGCCCTGGTACATGTGCACACACTGTCCCTCTAAGGGTCCTAAGAAGAGGGGGGACTTGTTCAGGTGTCTGCAAGTGCCCTGTTTCCCTTGTGCCTTTGAACACAGAGAATTAACCTCCCCATAAGAAACTCTGCCTGTTTTCCTGGCCAGAGTGCCTCTTCCAGTTCCCAATGGGACTGGCATCTCTGTTGGGGAAGCGCAGTTGTGGACTGGGTGAGGTGTCAGATGGGTGGGACATCCCTCCTTTGGTTTGTTCTTTTAGAAAATCGGGGAAGACTTCATCACAGATCTGAGCCAGCTGAAGAAACTACTGGATTTCATCAATAATGAGACTTTTATCAGAGATGTGGCAAAAGTCAAGCAGGTAATGTGCACTGAAGGTGGGGCAAGGGGAAGAAGGCTAAAGGCACCATGCTCCCAGGAAAATCCCAGCAGCGAACGCTCACTTCTGATGCAAGGCCTGGGAAGCCATGCATGTTCCTCATCAGATTTTCTCGCCAGGAGAACAAGCTGAAGTTTGCAGCCTACTTGGAGGAGCAGTACAAGGTCAAGATCAACCCTTCGTCCATGTTCGATGTTCAGGTCAAGCGAATCCATGAGTACAAGCGGCAACTGCTGAACTGCCTGCATGCTATCACCCTCTACAACCGTAAGTTCTGCCTGGGTAGGCAAGGGGTGCCCCCCCAGCCTCTCACTGCCAGGGTCCCCATGTAAAAGTATGCCAGCTGGTGGCCAAGGACCCCTGAGCCTACCTCTGCCCTCCTGTCACAAGGGGCTTCTCTCAAGGAGGGAAGACAGAAGTTGTAGGGGAAGACAGAGTCGTACAGAGCTCTGAGAAAAAGCTTGCAGTCCACGTCTCCAGCCCAGCTGGGTCCCAGGTAGCCCCCACACCTGTACTGCAGGTGTTAGGACTGAGCTGGTGCCAGTTAAAACCCCATTCCCCAGCGCATGCTTTGGGCCTCTGCCCATTCTTGAAGGGAGGCAAGTCACTGAAGCTCTGCATTGTGCAGACATCTGGTTGGGCTTCGGGGTCCTGCAAGTTTCCTGGGTCTACATGGCATAGGCTGGGATCCTAGCCCACCTCTGGTGCATGCAATAAATCCTGTCGAGTTTATCTTCACTTGGTTGTGTTATACCCTTCTCTTTCAGGCATCAGAAGTGATCCATCCAAATCCTTCGTGCCCAGGACTATTATGATTGGCGGAAAGGTAACATGTTCCAGGCTCAGCTCATGCATGGCTCAGTGGGGATGTGGGGAAGGGACTGTCCCTTTTCTGTGGCTTTGCCAGGCCCACTGTAGATTAGCCAGCATGTATCTGCTGGTGGGTTCTTCAGGAAGCACCTTCATGAACTAATCAGACTGAGCAAGGTCCCATCACCCTTTCCTTGTGGCTCAGGACTCCCATTAGGGTGTTTTTGTTGATCCATGTGATCAGCAGAGGTGAGGCCCAGATTCTCCCCGGGGTGAGGACCCACACTGGCACCTCTCGTGCTCTCCCTTCCTTAAAAACCTTCACCATTTCTGGGCTGCTCTTCTTCAGGCGGCCCCTGGCTACCACATGGCCAAGATGATCATCAAACTCATCACGTCCATCGGTGAGATCATCAACAATGATCCCTATGTGGGCGACAGGCTCAAGGTCATCTTCCTGGAGAACTACCGTGTGTCCTTGGCAGAAAAGGGTATGTCTGGTCTTGTGGAAGCACACATCAGGAGCTGGGCATGTCCCAGCTGAGCCCAAAAGCTGGCCTGAGAGACTGTCATAGCAGGCTACCTGACTTCCCCTTAGGAAGGAGCTGAGGGCTCCACACAGTGCAGGAAGTGACAGCACCTGCATGGGGTCATGGCAGGTCTGAGCCTGGCTCTGGCCCTAGAGCTGCAGTTTGGGCTGAGGTCGAGGTCAGCAGGGCCACTTGCAGATGCCCAGGGTTGTTTTGCTGTCCTGGGCCCAGGTTGTGGGGAGTTGCAGTGTGCCAAGGATTAACTTCTACCTCTCTTGCATGGCAGTGATCCCAGCAGCAGATCTCTCCCAGCAGATCTCCACAGCTGGCACAGAGGCCTCAGGTACCGGCAACATGAAGTTCATGGTGAACGGGGCCCTCACCATTGGTACCATGGATGGGGCCAACGTGGAGATGGCTGAAGAGGCAGGCGAAGAAAACCTCTTCATCTTTGGCATGCGGGTGGAGGACGTGGAGGCCCTGGATCGCCAAGGGTTGGTGCTGTGGAGAGCCCAATTGGGTGCCAAGACTTGTCAGATGGGGATAGAGGTCCCAGCTCTGGCAGGGAAAGCCGTGTTCTCTGGGAGGGAGACCCTGCTCCCTGGGCAGCTCTGGAGCACAAAAAAGCAGGGGACTGGAGACAGCCTCCACCCTGGGCTGGTCAGTGGATGATGGTCCATCAAGGATGCAGCCCAGGCAGCTTGCCCAGAGCACAGTGGCTGTGAGCAGAACATGAGCCTGGTCTTGGAGCCACTAGCAAAGTGCTCTGATAGACACAGCCCCAGGAACAAGGCCCCTTGCTCAGGAGCCATACGCCACCCTTGCCCGCCCTCCGTGCCCCATGCGCATCAGGGTCCTGCTCCCTGAGTGCTGGGCCCCAGGGCAGAGCATCAGTCCCTACAGCCTGTCTCTGCTGTGCACAGGTACAACGCACAGGAGTACTATGAGCGCCTGCCAGAGCTGCGACAGGCCATTGACCAGATCAGCAGTGGTTTCTTCTCCCCTCGAGACCCCGGTTGCTTCAGGGATGTTGTGAACATGCTCATGTACCACGACAGGTGAGTCCTGGCAAGCATCCCCTGTGGTGAGCTGCTCCCAGCCCCCCTGCCTAGCGGCTAAGCCCTGTCTGCCCGCAGGAAGATGTCTCTGCTGCCCTGTCCTGCCAGGATGGGATCCTACAGCAGGCAGACCCCAGCCTTAATCTGCTTTGGCTTTTAGGTTTAAGGTGTTTGCCGACTATGAGGCCTACATTAAATGCCAAGGCCAAGTGGACCAGCTATTCAGGGTAAGAGCTGCCCACGACCAAGGTGGGAGGGGGGTCCTTGGCCATGGCTGTGCAGTAGTGAGGTCTGGGGGAGCTGGGGTGAGCATGCTCCTGTGGAGCCCTTACAGACACCACATGGTGTGGGCACAAGGCAGCCCCGCAGCGCGGTGTTGAGACCAGCCAGGTGAGAATCTGACTGCTGACATTGCCTCTCCTCTTCCCAGGACCCCCGAGAGTGGACTAGGAAAGTCATCAGGAACATTGCTTGCTCGGGCAAGTTCTCCAGTGACAGGACCATCACAGAGTATGCCCAGGAGATCTGGGGGGTGGAGCCATCTGCCACAAAAATCCCCCCGCCCAACCTCCCCCGGGATTGATGCAAGCACAGAGGGAAGGAAGGAGAGATGGGTTCCCAGCCCAGGTGGCCTCACCTGCATTTCACCACCAGTTGGATGGGCTCAGCTCTGCAGAAACAACATCTTTCCCTCAGGGGGGTAGAAGGATGATCTGAGGAGGAACAGCCCTGACTGAGGATCGGGAGCTGGGGGAGAGGAGAAAGGACCCTGTGTTTGTACCCACATATCCAGCCTGCATGTGCTGCATAGTGCTTTTAGTGAGATGACCATGGATTAAGTCCTCCTCAGCTGTGCTCCATGCTTAACAAGGGCTTTCCAGCTAAATCCTTACCTCTCCCCATGCACACAGCCTGGCCTGGTTTCCTTGACCCTACCACAGGAGCAGGTTTAGCCAACACAGAATGTCTGTTGCATCCTCCTCTAATGGGTCTGCCAGCCCCGAAGCTACAGGAGGGAGAGGCTACTGTCTGCCCCTCCAGTCACCCCCTTTCCCCAGTGACACCCAGAGAAGGTGGGGCTGGCTGTTAAAGCAGCTGGCCCCAGTGCAGGCACCAATGTCAAATGCTGTGTGCGACAGCGAGAGGGAGAGAAGGCCTGCGATCAGCAACTTCCTTGCCACAGAGCTTGTAGCCTCCTCCCATGCCTCTTTCTTAACTAAAAGCCCAGTAACCAAGCCACTCCAGGGATTTTTAGCCTTTATGTCTGCATAGAGAGGGGTGTACCTGCCTCTGCCAGCTGCACAGCTGACCCTGCTGGGCCCCTAGGCCCTGAGCAGGCTCTTGGTTCTGCAGGCACAGCGGTATGCTGGGTGCTACCCAGGGGTGACCCCTTATCACATCTCTTGCATCCCTCCACAGCTGGGTCATACTGCTTCGTGTATCCCTCCCGGTGCTGGGGTCAGAGTTTAACACCTGTAGTGCTGTGTAGTGCACTAGTACTCCTCTGTGTGACACCAACTCATTAAAACAACCAGAATATCTGCTAGTTTGGCTTCAGGTTGACTTGCGACTGCTCCATGTCTGCGGCTTCAGGTTGCAACAACACCTGAAGCCATGCTGAAGCCACCTGTGGCTTCATGGGATGTGGTCCCCTGCAGCTGGCATGGTGCTGAGGTGATGGCACCATCATGGGGGCAGCATGCCCGTGGCAGAAAGGTCAGTCTTACCAGTACATGGGGTATACAGGAGGGAGATGGTACCAGAGGCTGTACTGGGCTAGCTGGGGCCAAAGCCATTTACCTGCACCCCTAGGGTGAAGGTTACAGTGTTGGGTTTGCCCTGCAGATGGCACACGGGGCTCCTGTGCTAGAAAGTCCATGGGCTGTTCCCATTTCCCCCATCCTGAGAGCTGTGGCTGCTGCCAGACTACAGGCACAGACCCACTGGGCTCCAGGAGAGGTGCTCACCCAGAGGTGGCAGCAGCCACCACGGCTTGCCCAGGTCCAGCTGTGAGCTCCTCACCTGCCCTGCACAACCCTACTGCAGCCCTGCCACACACCTACCTGACCTGCCCAAGTGGGGAAAAGGTCCCAAAAACTGCCAGGTAAAACAGGTGAAGCTGAAGTGATCAGCAGTCAATGCCTTTATTAAAACTACACCACTTTTTGGATAAACATTTCGGTTTAAACTTCCAAGCGTATCACTGGCCTACTAATGGAAACGGCAGTGCTGGGATCAGCAGCACCAGCAGTTCACGTGCTGGCCCCTCAGCTCTGCCCCAGGGGAGGAACGCAGCCAAGCCAAGCTCTAGCTCAGGCTGCGCTTTGCCCCAGGCCTGCTGCCAGCAGCAGCATTAGCTGGACTGTGCACATCACTCTCCAGAGCCAAGTAAGTGTTTCTCTTCTGTCAGTGCAATAAATACAAGTGCGTCAAACATAATTTAAGTGGCACAGTTAGCTTATGAGTACCATGGGTCAGAAACCTCAGGGACAACTGCGCTACGGCAGAAGAATCTCAGTACAAAAACAAGCTACTGTCTGCTTTGCAACTAGTATGAGCCTGCAGATATAACTTGGATACATGCTGAGCAGTTTATACTATGCTGTACGTCCTTGAACAGACCCTTCGGGCAGCACAACTCATTCTGAGCGCTACTTACTAAACCTACAGCACCTGGTATTGTCTCTATAGACTGACAGGGGCAGGGCCAGGTCCCCAGCCAGGCACCGCAGGGTCGGCAAATGACCCTCTCCCATCTCAGTGCAGACCCTGTCAGTGGGATAAAGCAGCAGCCCCTGTTCTAGCCCCAGGCAAGGCAAGGGCATCCCCAGAACCTCTCCCTGTGGGAAAGGCTCATTTCCACTTCTGCCTCCTGTCTGTGAGATGGGCTGAGAAGTGCTACTGGAAGTGTCTGGGATGCCCAAAACACAGAAGGGAGGTGGAGGAAGGGCAGATACAGCACACCCCAGATTTATTTTTGCATCAAGAACTGCATACCACTGCCTGCTTTCAGCTACAGAGGAACAGTGTAGCCACCAGGAACAGGAAAACCTGACCTAAGGAATTAAAAGGCAGATGAGGAAAAAACCTGCCCTTCCCACCCAAAGGAAGCACATGTCTGACTGGGTGTGTACATAAGAAAGAATGGAAGACATCCATTCTCACATCCTGGGCTGTTCATGGAAGGGAGAGATCAAGCAAAAAAAAGTAATCTCACACTTTCCAGCTTAAACTCCCATGTTTGCAATTTATCTTCAGAAGTCACTTCAGTCCTAATGGGAAGTGCATGTGAAGGGGAGAAGCTCCACAGAGGATAGCACTGATGGGAGCAAAAGTGATGTTCAGAAGAGAAAGGGTACAGAAGAAATAAAAGGGCACTAACCTTTCCCAGGTTAGATTGAGGTGTTTGAAAAGGAAGAACAAAAAAAAAATCTTTCATTTTATTTCCACATGTGTGCAATTAGCCCAACACTTGCAACACATTGCAACTGAGGAACTAAATAAAAATACCTCTCACCACCTGGATCTTCAGTGTATTTGTAATTACAGCCACTTAGCAAAAAGGGAAGGCAAACCACATATTTCCTAAAAAAAAAAAAAAGAACACCTCAAACTCAAGCAAGACAACTGTGGTATGGAAACACGGCAAAAGCCATTCGCCTACAAATGAGTCTCTACATGATCCCAAAACAGCAGCAGTGTTTAGAAGTGAAAGAATCACCCTTGGTCATGACACACATGTCCTAGGAATGTCTGTCCTCAGCAGTACCATGCTGGATTGGCCAGACTCTGTTGTGCTTACGTTTTTCACCATCTGGTACTGGCTCCTGGGCTGTTCTCACCCCTCCATCCATGTCCAAAAAGAAGCTAACAACTTCTTTCTTCTACCATCACAGACGCTGATGCTGGGAGCTGGAGTTACCAAGGGTACACATCAGGACCGGAGTGGGAATCCCTGACCTCCTCTAGTGCCAGGGATGGAAGAACGGCAGACTGACCCACAGGGAGGGGGGAGGAAAAGGACAGAGAGGAAGGAAAGGCTGCCAAGCAGCCGGTCTTCAGTGACGATGCTCATGTTCAGATTTTCCCAGGAATTCCCTAAGAAAAGAAATAACACAGCAGTGACACTCAGCTCTTCTACACTTGCTGCAGCCCGCACGCCTTTCCATTCCCCTGGCAAATACTAGGGCTTGAGCACTCGCAGTTGCAGGGAACAGCACTGAGCTTTGCCCTCACCCATCAAACAACTCCTCCAGAGCATCCAAGCTCACAGCAGAGACAAGGCAGAGAGGAGAAGTGCTCCCAGCTTTCTGTGGCTCCCTTTCCCAAAACCTGCTTTGCAGGGAGGTGAAAAGCCCTGACTTTGTGCTAAGGCAGCCCCAGTATCTCACCAACTCTGGAAACCAAAGTTTTTTTCAGAAAAGCTGCCCCATACAGTCACCTGTTACACATCTCCCTTGCTCCTGGGTGCATGCCACAGTGCGCCCCAAAACCCCAGGCAACAGCCCCTTCCCACATGCCAGAGGAGACCGCAGTTAGCTGTGCTGTTACCGCAGTATTCGAGGTAGCTCTGGACTCCTGTAGATGTACTTGTGCCGGTAGCCGAGGTCTGTGTGGAACGGAACAAACTGCACCTTGTAGTCTCGGAAACTCCGTGACGTCGCAGCGATGTTGTAAAGCTGAGCGCAAGAGGAGACAGGTAAGGGACGAGTGTCGCTCCAAACCAGCCACCCCCACCAAACCAGCATCCCTCTCTGAGGTGGGTTATGGCCCCTGGCTTGACCAGCTTTGCTACCTCTAGCTCTGTTTCACTGTTGCTTTGCCACCTCCAACACCACAGAATTGGTAGCCCTTCAGGCTATGCATTTCTACATACTCCTTCCTACGCTGACTTTTTGCCTGGCTGGGATGTCACTCTAGCCAAATCAGTTCCTCCCACCAGATCAGCTTTCAGAGCCACGTGCGTACCTTCTTTCCTAGACGAAATGGTACCACCGGGTCGTCCTCAGCATGAAGGATGAGCAGGGAGCAGGAAATGTATTTCACACTGTAAAGGAGACAACAATGTCACAAAGGCCCAGAGCAATCTCATCATTCTCTAACACCAACACAGCTGGATTTCCAAGGAAACTGCAATGACGAACATGTCCTGTGGGTCATTAACTGCAGTTCAGATCTTGAAAACAGTATTTTATCTGGGCACCATTCATTTGATCTCTAGAAAACCTACCAGCGAAAAGCATCCTTGCAAAAGCTATCTGCTGCTTAGACCAGAGAAAAGGGGCTCACCCCACTGCAAAACATCATCCCTCAAGGTCTGGTTTGGTTTCAGTACTGGAAACCAAACTCACAAACACTCAGGCTCTTGGCCAAAAGGCCCAGTGAAAACAATGTTACTACACACAGGGTGGCTTATCCAAATGCACAGCAGATATATCTTCCCAAACCTCCAATGGCCCAATGTTAATGTGTAATATCTAACATACACTTGAAAAGCATAAATCACATGGACCAAATTAGCACATCCTTGAGTAGTCTCTGTGCTCTCTGTTGCATCTGTCCTTATTAAGAACAATTAAAAGAGTAAGAGCTCCACAGTGCAAAGCTGTGTTGCACTCAGGGCTGCAAGAGTAACTGAAATTCCTTCAGCAAGTATAATATTTCAACCAAAAACACAAAAAAAATTAAAAAAAGGAAAGAAAGTAAAGTGTAAAGTTTGATGTCTATTGTCCCTGATGCTTGCCATAGCTCACTGTAGCCACAGCTGAAACTCCAGTAAAGAGGGAACTCACTTCTCATCGTTTGCAAATTTGATTCCACTTGTTGTGATGGGGTCAAGGAAGAACCAGTCAAACCCAGGGAAGTATCTGTAGATCTGAGGGGAAAAATTTGTGTTAGTGGCAGGCACCAGCAGGACAGTTACACAAACAGCAGTAATGGGGCAGGCCACTGCCATCCCACTAACGTTCTTTGGCTGCTGGGTGTGCTCTCTGCAGCAAGATGGTCTGTGTTTCCACCAGCATTACTTTTCCTCTCCTCTTCCAGGCTCTTCTTATCAGCCTGCTGAGGAGCAGGCTCTCTGGGTGCCTGCACGGTCAAGGTCTCAAGGTACCATGCTGCTGCTGGCCATAGTCTTCCTGGAAGATAGCTTTACCCCAGGGTACCTCACCAGCCCAGCCGCATCCAACACCCGGCCTGGGTGTCTGCTCAATTCAGAGCCAAATCGCAGCCAGGTCAGATGGAAGAGATGGCCACATCAGAGTGAACTCACCAGGGAAACCAGGCAAGCATAAAAGGGCCACATGGATGCGGTAGTGACCAAGAGAAGCCCAGTCTTGCCATCTCTTTACTTGCAGCCCACAAAATAGCCTCCTGCACAGGGAAGCTACAACACAAGAAGAATGGGCTGTCCACTGCAGAGAGCAGAGTCTGTCTTCCCGTTGCTATATTTACTGCCCTTTCTGATCCCAGTTTCTCTTTTCTTTAAGCAGGCTCCACACACAGCTTTGGTACTGCTTATGTGTTCCCAGGAGCTGCCTTAAATGCAGCTCTTTACTCCGATGCTTATAAACATTCACTGCTGCCCCACAATCCATGCAGTTAGCTCAGCTACACTTCTGACGGTTAATTTTGAAGTATACAATTCTTTACTTCAATTTGAAGTATACAATATACAATGTATATATACATGCCACTCGCGTGAGAGTCACTGTGTACTTGCCACAGAAAAGGGGTGACTTCGTGCCTCCTCTCGTATGTTGGTGAACGGTGATTCCAGTATCAGGGCATCTGGGGGTGTTTCTGAAAAGTCAAAGGCAACGTGCTGAAGTGCAGGGGTGCAGATAGGCAGCAAGGTCAGGGTCTGCCTTGTGAGAGGAGCTGCACTGCGGTGCACCAAGGACAGCCTTGTCATGATCACAAACCTACGTGGAAATCTGGGATGCCAGCAGGACCTGGGCTGGGTGGGAAGAGCAACCGCCCCCCAGACTTACCTCTCTCGCACAGGCGCCTCACTAGATTTGTTGCGACCCTGGAAAGAAGAACAACGAACGTTTAATCCAGTGCAGTCCTTCAGCAAAGCGCCAGGCTCTAGGGGTAGTAACCACCAGAGATACAACCCAGCTGCTGTAACGTCAGCCCCTCACTCTGCAGTCCCACTTTCTCTCCCCTTGGCCAATCTGCATTATATTATTCTAAGTATCTTTTTTTCCAGTGTAACCCTCTGGGCAATGAAGGTCCAAGATCAATTCCTGCACTGTCATTCACTGTAGCCCTTCTCACTCTGCAGAGTGCAAAGGGGAAGCTGCTCTGCACCAATTATGCCACAATTATGACTCCTAGACAAGCCAGCCTGGGGATCACAGCAAACAGCACCTTCACCCAAGGTCAGTGTTCAGTGTTTTTCAGAAGCTGCTAAGTCCCACTGAGATCAGATGCTTACCCTGTGCCCAGGGAGTGTCCCCATATATAGACAGGATTGTCTCCGCTTCGTGCTTTTATCCAGTCGAAGACGTGAAGGGCGTCGTAGGTCATTCCCCTCTCTGACGGGCTGCCTATTGAATCACCCCAGCCTGAAACACAATCAGTCCCTCTGAGAATGCCACAAACTGGCCAGCAAAGCCAGCCAGCTCTTCCTATGCAGCCCATCTGGGAGTGCAAAGGGACCTGGGACACGGACAGTTTCTGCTTATTTCACTGTGCACCTCTACGATTTGGGGTTGAAAGCCCCGAGTGATCCGCAGTCACTTAAACAAGGTAACTGCTGACTGCCAAGGAGCTTTTGTGGATTTAGTCAACAACAAAAACAAGAGCTGGATCTCAAACACTGCCACACTTTACTCCTACCCACCTGCAACAGCCCAGCTCCCAAACCTTAGGTGCTTTTGCATGCATGGAACTATTTTGTAAGTGGAATCTCTAACAGCATCAGAACTGGATGCTTAGGGTCAAAAACGAAGCACATTTCACGAAGCTGTTACAACATCAGTTTGTCCATGCTGTTAAATCAATGCCCTGAAACAATTTTCCACCCTCCTGATTGTTTTGGCTCTACCACTACTGCAGCACGTCTACACATCTTACGCTGAAGCAGCAAGCATCCCACATCCCTTCTGATACCTAATAAGCAGCCAGAGAAGCAGCTGCCAGCAGGACTGAAAAGCAGGGCAAGCTCCTACAAATAAACCTCTCCCAGATGTCTTCTTGATAAAAATGTAACGGATTAATTTATTTCCTGTATCTCCAGTAGCATTACATTGCAGCCATGGCTTAAGTACTAAGAAGGGAAAAAAAGAGCAGCAGATGCTTGACTGCTGATGGCACAGAGTTGCAAAATAGTCACGGCTTCTGCCAAGGATGTTACCAATTGTTAGCAAATAATTTACTGTCTTATCTCACCTATCAGCTTTCAAAAAGAAGTGCAAGTTCAGTTCCCTGTGTGCCCTCGGGGAAGTCAATTAGATCATACCCAAAAGACTACATCTAGGCAGCCTTATTAGTTTCCAGATGTGCACCTGGAGGATGCCTTCACTGGATGCCAAGACAGCATATGCCTCTGGGTCAGCCTCTGCTCCTTAGCTCAGACAGGAGCCAGAGCCACTGAGTTGGACATCAGGAAGCAGTACCACTACTGAAAAGAAATTTCTGGAAGTTCTTTGGATACCCATAAGGAAAAAGAAGAAAAAGACATCTAATTAGCTAGCAGCATGCATTTATAAAACAACAGCTCTCCTGGGATCCAAAAAACAAGTGCAACTTCTTTGTTGCTTCTACAGAAAGAGACATCTAAAAGTGTTTCATAATAAAAGAAGCCCACATACCTCGATAATCAAATGTGACCACGTGGTACCCCAGAGAGCTGAGAACCTGGAGGGGAGAGAAACATGCAGACACTCATCACAGAGACTTGCACAGCAGCTGTGCTCTTGCCTCAGGTCAAGATGCAGGGATGTAATTTATAACATTATCAGCCTCACATTGAAAAGCAACAACTTTCAGCTTTTCAAACACCATCTCAGCCCACTGTTTTCACTCCTCCTATTTCCTGGACCTCGTACCAGGCTCTCTTAGATGCTGATTCTCCCTTTAACAGCTTTGCCCTTAAGACCCACAAAGATCCTATGACTTTCCCCTACAAACACATTCAGGTTTTCCAGTGAAACTGTACAACTGCTTCACTTACATTATTCAAATTGGCATAAGTGTTACCATAACATATAAGAGCCCTTTTTAGGCAGCTTCAACATAGAGCAATTGCATGTTTTGGATGTGTATCACAAAGATTTATTTTACAGCCAGTGGTAATCTTAACAAAATCTGTTAAAAGCAAGTAAAAATACCCAATGTTCAACTTGCTTGGAAAAAGTGCCTTGGTAAAAACAGTGCTAGTATTCCAAGCTATCATTGCTTGGTATGAACCTAACAGCTCCATGGTAGACAAAAATGAACAGAAAGTCACCTAAACATTAAAATGTTGTTGCTCTCATGGTCTTTGTATGAGATGTGATTAAAAAAGCAATCTTACTATTACACTATATCCTAAATCTTATAATGGACAAAAGGAAATCTCATCTATAAATCCACACTTTATTTCTAGTATAACTGAAATCTTAATAGCATGAACAATTACCATTACTAGTTCAGATCTCATTAGTACAGAAAAAAAGAGAAAAAGAGGACAATATAGAAAAGAGGGGTATTCAGGTAAGATGGCAACTCAGCTCTTTTCCTGTGAGGGCTATGAAGGTGATGGTTTCTCCCACTTCCCTCTAGGATCCATCTGGGACCAATTTTCATACTTTTAGGACAGGCACTGGATGTTTACATCTCTCAACTGGTCTGTGACTTCACGTTACATCCCAAATTACCCTATGTGGCGTGTTCAACATATGCTGGACATGTTCTCTGTGTCACCTCGAAACCCATGTCTGCTGAGCTCCCACATCTCATCTCTTTAGCTGACCACTGGCAGGCTGTGCACAGCCTGGGGGGGTCTCTGGGATCAGCCGGTGCTTTCCTGTGCTTTCCTGCAACGCCCCGCTGTCCCCATCTCCAAGGCCATAGCAGGCCTGTACTCCTCCACACTGCATCACCATGCTGGGTGTCATCAGGGCTTCCTTTGAGACAGAGTAACTGTAACTGGTACATAAAGACACTGCAGCAATCTTCCCTGTAACATTGTCTGCATCAGAATTGTTACTATTTGTATTACAGTTACAGCTACGTCATGCCTTTACCAAAGGAAGAAGTTGATAGAGCTTCCCCCACTCAACTCAAAACAGTTGAACTCAAATAAAGGTGAACCACTTGCAGGGGCTCACTCCTCCAAGGACCTGTTAAGCCCTGACCACAGGCACTGCCCTGTACACTTCAGGTGCCCTTCTCTTCCAGAGAAAAGAAGAGATGAGGCTGAGGAAAGGGAACAAGCAGGAAAAGCAGTAGAAACTGTCACAACCAGCATTGGAGCTGCCAGAGCTAAGGTGCCCACCTCAATCTTCACAGTGTAGGGTCCCACACAGCACCCTCGGCTTTAGAGCATGGCTCTGCTGCACCTTCCTTCCTGCATTGGGCAGCTGCAGCACCCACACCCCCACTTCCCAAGAGAACATGCAAAACAAGGCCAAAGTACAGCCTATCATAGCAGATAGACAAGTGAAGGAAGAACCTTCACCTTCACCATCACCATCCTGGTGAAGGACACAGACAGCTGATGACAAGCAGTAACATCCCTGGGAACATCCCAATCCCATACCCTGCACCAACAGCCTTTTAAGAGTATTTTTCTTTCTTGTCTTTCCCCTTAGAATTAGTTCAGAAAAAGTCTCAGATAAAGCCAGTAAGATTTGAATTGGCTGTGCAGATACCAGGTATTTCCTTTGACCCTGTACAGGATGTCTAGTGTAATACCACCAAATGTTTTATTCATGGTAATTACTTACACCCTTATAACACTACTGTATTGTTTCATGAGCTGCTATAACATTGCGTAACCTCATGGACTGGACATAAAACCCCTCTGCATCAGCTCTCCATTATCCCAGCACATCAGCGTAGTAACAACTAAAAGCTTCACTGCCGAAGCCTCAATGTATGAGTATGAATTGCAGAAGGAGCTTGCCTGAGAACAGGATTTTTCTCAGCTTTAAAAGGCTTTGAGTTGCATTATTCAAGTATGAATAATCTGAATAATGTGAATAGCACAGTGACCCTAAATACATTGGTAACTGATACCTGGAAACCAGGCTTGTGCAAAGAATAACTGGACTGGAGAAAAGCATGCCCCTCAAAGGGAGTTTGTATCTGGTTACTGCTCCACTGCTGCTCCTCCTGCTGGCTTCCTCAGTAACCAGGAGCAGGAACCCTGTCTTCAAACTCACATCAACTCAGGCAAGAACAATTTCGGACACCTGCTGCTTGCAGACTGTGCACCAGTGATGGTCTCAATTTTCAGTGCTGCTGCTGAGAAAAGCTGCTCACGTGAACCACTCACTCAAAAAGCAAGGACAGAGATCTCTTACAGTTATTATTCCCCTCCTGAGCCCCTTCTAGGGGGTTTCTTCCCCTGTTGCTTCCAGCCTACTAGCAGCACTATCAAAAAGGACAGCAATCCAGCCCATTTAATTCTCCTGGAATAAGCACGAATGTGGAGTTTCTGCCACGGTAAGCCCATGTGTGTGTTCCAGTGTGAGTAACTGACTGAAAAAAGAAACTAAGCAACTTGTCCACGTTCTCAGAAGCAAAAGAATACCAGACCCAGGAACAGAAACCTTGGGGTTTGGTAGACTATGTCCTCCACATGTGTACACACACACATACTCACAGAGGCACACAGAGTCTCAGAACATTCTGAAGCACTGCTACTCCTACTCAGTCAAAATCCAGAACAACTCCTCTGCGTGTCTTAGCCAGCACAAAATACATTACAGCACAGGCTGGTGTTTACCAAAATAGCCAAAATACCAAATAGATCATCACATTAAAGGGGAAAAAAATATCACCTGCCTCCTTGGGGTTGCCAAACAGCATTTTCTAAGCAATCTGAATTGAAAAGACTTTGTGGCAAGGAATCTTGCGTAAGGCGCTGCATTGCAATAAAGCTTTACAAATGCCAGCACACTGACATGTGACAATTATAGCTAAATCCATAGGAAAAACACACACTCAGACCCTTCTGAAATAAGCCAGCAAATATAATTATGGCTCTTTTAGAAATAAGTGATACGAGACCAAGAATTCATGTGAGAACTTCAGTCAAGATAGAGTTTAATAAAACAAATGACTGCAAAAGTAACGAGGCAGAAGACTCAAAGCAGCTGAAGGTGCCTGTTCTCACATAACACCTCATGTCTGAGAAATTCATTTGGTTTTGTACAAAATCTTCAGCAGCTGCGATGGCTTTATTCATACAAACACACTGTGCCATGGGGAAAGAGGAAAGCCAGGCTGAACCTGCCTGCCTGACAAGTGATAAAGTAAACCCTAGCACTGGCAACCTTGACAATGTTTTATTGCTACAAATTGGTCTGTGAATACGTAAGTACTAGCTTTGTCACCCTGGCTAACTAATGGACCAACAGGGAGGTTTATACTGGCTCAGCCCAACATTTTGGCATTTAAAAGACCAAATGTCACCTTCAAAAGTTTGAAGAGCGTGAGGAATCTGAGCTGGCCTCACTCCACATACATTTTCCCAGCAGTTGGTGATGTATGGCATCATGTATAGCATCCTTGCAAACAAAACCTGCATTAAGATCAGTGCTGAGAAGAAACAATGATGAGTTATAGTCATTGGTGAACCCCTCCTGTGCAGAACTGGAAGCCCCCATTTGCAGATTGCACCATCATCTTTTGGTTTGCTACCTCCCTGGGGCCTGAGTTAGGGACCTCACCACAAGAGTGAAAAGCTTAGTACAGCCTACAGTCTACGATCCATTCCTTTGCTCTTTCATTAATAATGTTGCAACAAGAACTCTGAGGTCGATCAAAGAGGTTTCAGAATGCTAAAAAAAAATCAGGAGCACAGGTAATGTTTTCCTAAGTCCTCCCAGTAATGGGTGGAGACTTTGGAAGAAACAGGCAAGCCCAGGATTATCAATACCTGGCCTCACGACTGGAGCCTTTGCCAAAACTTTGGGCTTTTAAACCACAGAAGAGCCTTCAAGACACCAGGCATGCTGGGGCCTGATGGGACCCACCTGTCCCCACAGGGAAAACACATCTTTGGGTGTAAGGTGGGAGACTGATCGAGAGAGCTTTAAACTAGAATTGATGGGGGAAGGGGATACCGACAGGACTGCAGTAGGTAACCCAAGAGTTGGCAATCCCACTGTATCAAGCAGGAGGGGCAGAAGACTGGCTTAGCTGAGCAGGGAACTCCTCACAGAGGTCAAGAGGAAAACTAAATTGTATGATCTCTAGAAGCAAGGTCAGGCTTCATAGGAAGAGTATAGAGCTGTGGTTCATGTGTGCAGGGAAAAGACACGAAAAGCCAAGGCATTTGGACGGTGCTTTAACTTTTGGTCAGCCCTGAAGAGGTCAGGCCATTGGACTAGATGATCACTGTAGGTCTCTTCCAACTGGAATATTCTATTATCTTCTATGATTATGAATATACAGAGCCTGGTTAGATATGAAAATACTCTTAAATAGTACTTTGAATTAATATAGTAGTGCAATCAAATTACAGCTGTGATTAAATAAAACTTTCAACTTTTTTCCTATAAACTGTGTTGTGAAAGTATTCCTGGCAAAGAACCTGGTTAGCTCAGTTGGAGCCGACAGTTAACAACAGCAAGCAAAAGACTTTTCAGATTTCTTTTAATGTGAAGAAGCTCACTCACAGCTTACAGATCCTTTTTCCCATACACACTGCATATCAAGAGGAGACAGAGGCCTAAGCTATCAGCCTGTTGGCAGTGGGCTGTAGTAAGCAGTCTTCTCAAGTCTGCGCACATCTGATGTGTTAATGCAATGGCTTGGACAACACAGGCAGCCACTTACCTTGTAAAGCTCCACACGGTGATCCCCTCCTCTGGTGAAAGTGATTCATGAAGAGGAGGAAAAAAAAGACAGACAAACAAACAAAACCACATGTAAAAATTTAAGCTTCCAGAAATAGACTTTCCTAATCACATCAGGCTTCCAGTTTAACACAAACATGCCAAACATAAGAAACACCATAACTGCTTTGTCACAGACTTGAAGGAGACAGCAAGGTTTTGCTGAGCTATGCAGAACATAGCTTTGAAGTCAACTTCTCCCTACAAATCTCTTCTCACAGCAGGTATCGATGAACTTTTCAACCCATCCTCCTACCTGCCTTTTCCATAGCCTATAATACAACCAAAACAGCCTGTCCCTGTTGGCTTTGCAGAACCTGTGCTCCTGCCACCAGTGCTGCCCCAACCTGTAAGCCCTGCTCTCCAAGGTGTGATGCTCTCAGCAGAACTCGCCACGTTAACCCAAGAAGCTGGCTCTTGGATTTTCTCACCGGCACAGGAACAGAAAGCACATGTGCAAAAGACTGAGCAGAGAAAACCAGAGTTGAACAGTGTAAATAAGTCTGGGGAAGAATCTGCTTTAATGTTTTTTCACAAACTGAAATCTAGACAATAAAATGGAGAGTGAATGTGCCATTACATGCTTCAAAATATATCCACAACACAATGTGGCTAATCCACTCTCAAACTTTACTCTAGTATTGATGTAAGAGTAGTTTTACTCCTGCACTCATCTGAAAACTCTAAAACATTCACGCTATGACTGGTTTGGTCAGTGCAGCCTCTAAACCGAAATGTCACTTTCCAGATCTCACTCTAAGAACATGTGCACTTGCCAGACTAAAGCTGTCAGCTCCAGCTTTACTACAAAATACCAGTGCAGCCAAAACCACTCGGGGCAATACGCAAGGGGTCGCTTGTAAGTCATTTTGAATCATGCAAGCCTGAAGAAGATGATACACTTGCTTGAAAAGTCATCTGTACACATTGGTGCCTTTTCATGCATTCTCCAAAGTGCAACAGAGGAGTTTTCCTAAGGGGACCAAGTAAACATCACATTTTTGTCTCAGCCCCAGACCACTCAAAGCCAACACAGTGCCTTTTACTTAATGGTTAATGCAGCCTGCATCAATAAAGCAGTCCTTTGACAAGAGACCAAATATGCAGAGTAGAAACATAAAGCAACATATATTAAAGCTGAAATGGCAAAGCCAATACACCTGCAGCTTCTCCACTACACAGAGAAAAGTGAAATGTGAAATATGTAATTGATCCATAGCTCAGTGCTTTATCTCAGCAACACTGGGGGAAGCCAAGAAGTAAGTCTAATCGATGCACACACAACAGAGATACTGGTCCCAAATTACCACCATTAAGCTGCAGAACAGCTTCCATTAGTATAATTTGCTACACCAAATAAAGACAAGAAAACAAAGCAATATCTGAAAAATAATGCAACAATTTGATTAAACTTTGTAACGTATCAGCACAAGACAAGGTCAGTTTACAAAAACCCATCTGCTTGTGCATTTCCTGGCTCACAGCATGCATATTCCACACCATGCCCTTGTACCAAAAACCAACACTGCTAAGACAAGAATTTAGGAGGAAAAGAGCAACATTCCTGCAATGTAAAGGCTAGTGAACCTTCACTACCAGCACAGTTAAAACAGAGTTTCTTTGCTTTACATCATGGAACTTGTATTTCTGCAATGTTTCTGCTCTTGCAGAGTATCTACAAGCAGACATCAGCTTCAAAAGAGCAGGCACTTGCACTCACAACGCAGAAAGGGGCTGATACTCTTTGCACGATACATATTAGTAAGGAAAAAGACCATGTTCTAATAAATGAAGCAAAGCACTGCATCATGCAGATATGTGGCAGGAAGAACGTGCTTCTGAGACACCCAGGAAGGTTCACACTGTGCTAATGGTTTTCAGCATCCACCAACAAAATATAGAGAACCAACCTACTTCTTTAGCTGATACGCATGGTCAACTACAAAATTACACATTTTATAAATGTTCCTTTTCCAGACAAATGTACTGTACATATGCAATAATGAAACAAGACCGGCACATTACCTTCCTCTTTCTTTCTGATTTTCCTTCCTCAGAATGTGTTAACTACTAAAATAAGCTCATTAAGGGAACTGGGAAGTTCAGCACATACAGTGCTAACACTATCCTTTGTCTTGACTCAGAGACCAACTTCTATACTGAAAAGAAGTACTTCTCCCTGTGTGATCTAGTAAGAGTCACAGACTCCTGGCTTCTAGCAGAGGATAAAGGTAAACTACAATATCAGATATCTCTGATAACTATTATAAATTTATTTCCACATTCAAAAAAAGGAGAGGCATCATTTCTTGAAACATGCTTTCCTTCCAAAAGAAAGAATGTCCACCAAACTGCTTTTATATTTTATTTTTGTTTTAATCATAGAATAGTTTGGGTTGGAAGGAACCTTTAAAGGTCATCTAGTTTAACTTCTCTGCAATGAGCAGGAACATCCTCAATTAGATCAGGTTGCTCAGAGCCCCGTCCAATCCGACTTTGAATGTTTCCAGGGATGGGGCCTCTACCACCTCTGTGGGCAGCCTGTGCCAGTGTTTCACCACTACCATCGTAAAAAAATTCTTCCTTATACCTAGTCTAAATCTGCCCTCTTTCAGTTTAAAACCATAACCCCTTGTCCTGCTGCTACAGGCCCTACTAAAAAGTTTGCCCTCGTCTTTCTTATCAATGTGTTGAAGCTGCGGCAAGCCAGGATAACACAGCATGAAAGAAAGCCATCACTGTTTAGTGCCTTACCTTGTTCCCGCATTGCCATGCAAGTAAAGGATCACAGGATGGCTGGAACCCAAAGCATCTTCAAACCACAACTGGTCCTTCCCTCGGGCATTCTTCCATAAGGCTGCAGGGACTGTATGCCTGAAGGATAAATTACATAGTCCTGTTGCTACTCAGTGTCTGCTTCTCGAATTTTGAGTTTTTCTGATCAACTCGTTAACTTAGGATCACACATCTCACAAACACTCTTCATAAAACTATCATGGTTAGCTAACAAATGACCAAATTTAAAATGCAGAGACTAGGGTTACATCTACATTTTCACCTCCATCAAGACATCAAACTTCACAGGCAAACCCAGAGGACGACTACTGAACTTCCTGCTGTTCTGGAGAAAATCTCAATTCCTCAGCTTTTTCAGCAATTGACTACTTCAATTAACATACTTATACGCCATAAGCATGATCCACAGCTAGGTCAGTAGATACTTGGAATAATCAAAGTCAGCTGGTTTTGGGAGGAATATTCAGTGAGTGAGGGGCATATCTGACTTCATAGTCAGTCTGAGGAAAAAAAGGGGCTCAGAGTCTGATGAGAAGATCAAGTATTTTGTTTTCAGACACCAGGTTCTTGAAGGTATAAAATTTTAGCTGAAAAAACTACAATCTAGAAGAGGCAGGAGTTTGTAACTCACAGTTGTTCTTTTGTAGATAATAGAGCTGTGCAACCTGTTAGAAAGAACTCAATACTGGCAGAATGGGAAGAGTGGAATGGCAGACTGAAGAGAAGGTAGGCCTTTACATTGGATAATTACTCTAGAAGACAAACACTGAAAGCAAGTACATGCCCGCAACCATCTCAAGTTGTTGAGAAGGGGGCTAGCTTGCAGTTGTCAAAAGTAACTTAAGTACTTGGATGCCTTTCTGCCTGGAAGAAAGGCAAACTCCCATCTACCACACCTTCCTCCCAGATGTAAAGCTCAGAGGACAAACCAACACAGGGGGAAACAATACAAAGAGTCTACTTGCATGCATGCAGCCAGCAGACATTGAGTTCTTGAGCGGAAAAAAGCCCCAATAACTGAAGGACTCAACTTCTCCAACTGTTCTCCCTCAAGATTTTTGCAAGCTTATGAACAAAGCAGGCTGAGGACTTTGTTTCAGAGGCATACCAAACACAAGACCTTACACTGGCATTAAAGCAAGGCTCCAAACTTTTGTGAAAAACCCTCTTAAAAGTATTAAGACAAATAACATAGACCAAATCGTCCCCACAAGCTGTTTTAGTGCATACACAGTACACTTGTGAGGGAAACAACAAAAATCTCAAGATTGGAATCCAAACTTACTCAACAGCTTAGAAGATAGAATTTTAATAGTCCAAATGAAGATACAAACCACTATGTATCAGCCCACTCTGGAAAGAGAGAGCTTCCAGCTTCTAAACGTGTCTTTCACCAGAATTCACTTAAAGGGAAGGAACCACCTTTATGTAGCAGGATATCACTGTCCCATTCAAAAGGTCATATACCCTCAAGTGAAGGGAAAAATCTCTACTGCATTACTGGACACATACAAGTTACACACACAACTGAAAACTCCAAATCCTACAGCTTACAGATCTAACATCACTGGCTGTATGAGGGAACAGCCCCCTTCCCTCCACACCTAACATAGTGTCTAGCCTTTTTTTCAGATGTTTGCTCTCTTGCATATATATTCCAACTGCTGGCTCTTCTTTTTCTTCCAAGCTAGCAGGAACTTTTCTGTGGCTTTTAAACTTCTGGTGTTGAGACAAAATAGAAAGTGATTGTGAGAAACACATGCAGAAGCTGGTTTGAGCTGGTGTAATAGTATGGGAAGTACTGAAAGCAGACCAAGACAGAAAATCAGTCATTTGAAAGATTCTGTGTAACAAGGAGCTAAAATGAGTTGCCCTTGCCTGGGACCAGAAAATCGTCTTCATGAGGAAGGAATGACAAGTGAGGTCTGACACTGGCATTTGTTTTGTTAAGAGAGTAAGATGTGTGTTCTGTTCTCACCCACTCCCCAAAGCTTACATGTGTTTTATACAGAGATTATTCTTCCTCCTACTCTGAACACTTTGATCCCGTTTTCCTATCTTTCCCCATATTTATTTTGCAAACCAAAATACGAGCAGCAATTGAATGACAAAACTTCTAACTCCTTGGCTCTCATCTGATATGAAGGCATGATCTTTGTGGCAACATAGACCTGCTACCCTTTACAATTTCAAATTATGAAGTTTCTCTGGATGCACAGGTTGTCCAGTTGTGTTTCATGCATTACTGATCCGAGTTCAGACAAGCTCCAGAGATTTGCATACTTTTCAACAGGAACTCAGTTATTTGGCAGGGGAAAACACAAACATCCACAAATTAGAGCAGGCAACGGTTGTTACATGCACAGCAAAAATACTGGATAGGCAACACTGAGAACAAAAAGAAGGATAAAGCAGCACATACTGCACAGAACAAGCTTTCTTACCAGACTCCGATGGTTACATCCTCCTCTGGCTGCAGGTAATAATTACAGGTGTGGTTTAGACCTTGATCCTGTGGTCTTTTCAAGTCAATGAAATATGGGACCCTCACTGAAATTAAATTAAAAATAAAAGCAGAATGTGAAGCCTTTTAATTGTTACTGTTATTTTCTTACAAAAACTGCTTCACCAAGGCCCTGGGGAATTGTACAAACTGGCCCAGTGTGCTGGGAAGACCTTATTCTTTTTGTGTGAAAGGATGAACCGGCTACAGCTGTAACTAAAACATGAACAAAGAGAAAAAGGTAAGAAGACACAGTCAACCACCACAAAACCAGGAAGCAGGCTAAAATCAAGAGGTGAGGGACACAAAGCTTCTTGTGACGCATTTAACCATCCCTGCCCAGTCTGCTTTGTAAGTCTCCCAGACAGGAGATAGAGAGATAGTAACTCCTGCTGCATCAATGGGGTGAGTTAGCTGATTTGGCAAACCTTTTACTGTTCACATTATAGCTGTAACGGAAGTTACTGATGGGACAAGCTCCAAGGGATAAAGGGTGCATCCCAGAGCTGTAACATGTTTCAGGATGACATGCGGTTTCAGCCTCTATAAAACAACAGACTAACAGAGATACTCCATTGTAGCAGCAGACACCACACTGCTCTTGGCCTGTAAGTTGTATTAAACACTGTCCTCCTGAGCCTTTGAGGAGGATACGCAGTACGTTAGCCCACCCTCTAAAGACTACCAAATAATCGGCAAGTTTCCCAGGCACTGCAGCATTTAAAAGAGATCACATTTGGCTGGAAACTTCACGTCTTCAGAAAGAGATCCCTGGAAACAAAATCATTACATCTCAATTCACTCTTCCAAATGTTTTATGTTCCTGAATTTGCACTACACACAGTGGTTATACTCAATGATTCAAACATAAGCAACATCAGGAAAGAAACATTGAACATTTTCAGCATTTTGTTTCCCATTGCTTGATTCACAAGCTACAGCTTATAGACACTGTGCAATGTGCTAAATGAGGGGAAGCACTTAGTCTAAATGCTTCCTTTCCCATTACCAGTGCTGTGAGGCCTCTCTAGGAAGCCTCTGACAAACAATACCAAGAGAGATGCTGTAGAGATCTACTGACAGCATTGAGCAGTTTTAAGGACTCTTTTCTCCCAGTGATTCAGTCTTTTCCTATAAAGTTCAGCTCCATTCCAGCAGAACCAGGAACTCCACAATTAACATACCAAAGGTTTTGTGCTATTGACACACAAAGCAGCACTGCTGACGGTGACAGTCAAATCTCACTTCATGTGCCTCCCAAAAAAATCACTAGACATTCCACAAACATCAAAAGCCAAGTCACACAACAGCCTAAACAAACCTGACAGATCTGGCCCCCTAGACTGCAAATCTATACCTGTGCAAGTCTGCTTGCTCTTAAGCAAAAGCGATGTGGGCCAGGTAAGCATCTACCTCAAAGCAAAGGAAAAATATAGGAGTACAGGCAATTTTTATGTATGCCATTTATCACTAGGATGGTTCATCTATTCTACATAAACAGACTGTCAGCATCATATAGGCATACATCTCAGTGATTTTGCACATGAAGGGGTTTTTGAGTGACATGTTTCAGAGCTATTTGGTATCACTCACAACACAGCATGTGACAAAAATCATAGAATCACAGAATGGCTTGGGTTGGAAGGGACCTTAAAGATCATCCAGTCCAATCTCCCACCAGACCAGGTTGCCCAAACCCCCGTCCAACCTGGCATTGAACACTTCCAGGGAGGGGGCATCCACAACTTCCCTGGGCAACCTGTGCCAGTGTCTCACCATCACTTGATTTGCGAATCATACTGGTACAATAAATCTGAACTAGTCTGTATTTATGCTTCTAGAAATCTTAGTTTTCTGAAGACTTCCCATGGAGACAGCTTGAAATCTCTACCCATATTCCCGTGTATCTCATAACCTGGAATAAGTCTGTCCACAAGAACAAGGCCAGACATTGGTTCAGTTGCTAACAGTGGGAGCACAGCTATTGATTCATCTTTAGCTATCTTGAGAAACAAACGGAAGCAACTTCTCCTGAAGCTCTGTGCTACTGTTTTGGAAGCAAATCCGAAACTACACAAGAGGAGGAGGAAAAGATGGCTGTAGAGTAGTGGTTTATATTGAGAAGGTTAAAACACAGTATGACAGGACAAATCCTACACCGCTCCTCTGAAGGAGGAATGTCACTCTGGAGCAGAGAAGAATTACTCAAACATGTCGATGTACTTCTAATGTGTTAGAGTGCCCTTTGTATTAAGGCAAATAGTTTTTCATGGGAGTATTGCCACAAGTAAAATCTGATTGCCATTACTTAAAGCAGTAGGAACAACACTGCAGTGATATTAGTGGAAGTACTAGTGCCAGAAAGTGTTATGGGACAATTATTTTGGTCACTTGGGAACGTAGAGAGAGGTAGGAACTTCAAGGAGACCGAACAAAGCTCTGCAAGGGCAAGTTAAATTATCATTGAAAAAGCAAGGTGATGAAAATGGAAGTAACCTGCATTATTCATGTTAGCCAGCTGTCAATTCTGACAATCAAGGCACAAGAGTTGGCCTACACATGTGCACACTTCACAGCAACCACGACCCAAGGTGTCAGAATATACAGAGCACGCAATCAAAACGACAGAAATTTTATAAAAGCAACACATCTGTAGTTGGTCCTTCTGGCTTCCATAATCAAAGGAAGATATTAGTCAAATCTTCATTACAAATCACAAGTGAGGTTTAAATACAAATTCAGATCATAAAGAAGTATCTCTCACACAGTGATACTCCATTATTTTCCATCCTGTGCATGCTCAGGCCTCTCTGGGCAACCTGGGGGCTGAGCCAGCTCGCCAGAGCCACTGCATCGCCAGTCTGATCAAATGCAGAGGCTGAACAGACACAAGGAAAACATTCAGTGTGACTGCATGAGCAGGCCTCTTCTGTCCTAGACAGAACATTCTCCTCACATGCTTTCAGGTGAAGAGCCACTGCCTGGAAAACAATTCACTGGATTTAGTTTCACTTCCTCGCTGTCTATTCAGGCGACTTTGTTGAACCTTTCAGAAAAATCTATTCACCATCGCACGGTTTTCCTAAAGGAGACCCTTCTGGCTGAAAGTTGGCTTCTGTTTGGCCACTGTATTTATATAAAGACGTACTACAAAGACCACTAAGGCCACAGAGAATGCTTTCCAAGCCATAGTTTGGAGCACTTACAACCTGTGAAAGTTCATATCCTTCACAGGCTGTACACATGCAGGGAGAAAGTGAAGGCAGCAAATGAAAGATAAAGACACTCCTCCCTTTCACCCCTCAACCATCCCAACAGACTGAGTCACTTACCAAAGTTTAGGAAGACCAGCTTTGCCTGAATAGCAGGGCAAAGTTTTACTAGAAATGGAATTGCTATGTACACTCCCAGCAACCAGATGATTAACTTCCGCAATCGAAACCATAGTCCGTATCGCCTGTACAAAAGAAAAAAAAGAAAAAAAGAAAGATAAAGACAGATCTGAATACTGCAAGAATATTATGAAGCAATTTTCACAGCAATTGGTGTGCTTGGTGTATTTGAAAACCTGGACATTTCTTGTTTAAACAAAACTAAACTGTCTATGTAGCCGCAGTTGTTTGAGAGAAGCAGAAGTAATCAAACTGTCAGCTGATCATATGCAGCTGAGTAAAAGGGAATAGAAACTCCCCACTGATTACATTTTAAAACACTCTGTAACAAGAGCTTTTGCTGATTTAACAGATTTCAGGATCTCTAGAAATGCGTATCACATGTTTGTCTCTAAAAAGTAGCCTGGCTGCATTGTCCATTTTAATCACTATCAGCAAGATTTTGTTTAGTTAGATTTTCACATATTTTGAGGAACTATGTGTATTGAGACTGGTAAAATTAGACATGATCTCATGTACAGACTGGAGCAGACATTCTGCTTTGCTCAGCTAAAAGGGTTCATATCTTTCAACACCCTGGAAAGCCAATCCTTCTAACTTATAAAACATTACGAAATTCTTATCTGCAGCATCATTCTCTATGAGTCCAGACTGAGTTTGGAGCAATTGCCCCAACACTTTATTTCTATTTTCTCCTAAGTATTCTGGTCAGGAAGAGTAAGCTACAAAAACCCACATCCAACAACACACACACACACACACACACACACACACACACACACACACACACACACAAAATCCAAAGATCACAGGACAGCAGGTTAAGCATTTTTCCTCAAAATACACTTTATTGCCTCAGAATAACTACCACACAGACACTCAGGTGCGTGTATATACATGCACATACGTATACATAAATGTATGTACTTCTAATGATCTGCTTGATTAACATTTAATGAGCAGAAACGCTGAGGCCCTCAACCATCACTACAGTAAAGAACCAAAATGCACGTAAACCCTTCAGGCAACACAACTTCCTTTGCTTTCCAGCACCATCTCCAGCAGGAACCACGTTGCATGCCAGTGAGCAACCAGTTCTCCGTACTGGGAATTGCTGGCAGCTGAAAGCAGAGATCAATTTTTCCAAGAGACGTGAAATTATCCATTTCCCATTTGGCAAATTTAAGAGCTGACACATTGAGCTTGCTCCACACCAGTGCTAAGAGGGTTTGAACACTGTCAGCTAGTTGAAACCAGTAAAAATTAGAAAAAAATAGAAAGCCTGGAGACCTCTTTTCTAAGCACTTCTGCAAGAAATACAAGTGTACAGACAGAACCAGGGTGGAAATAGTTTAATCACGCACCAAAATCTTCCAGGTCTCAAGAGCTTTTGTAGCCCCTGGGCTAAAGCCAAGACTCTCAGGAACAGTTTTTCAGCACAGTGAAAAAGGAGACACCCCAACCCCTTGACCTGGCTATGTTTTTTGGCTCAGGTACTCACAGGGAACAGGCTATCCTCCTGTTCATCCAAAACCTGCCTCCAACACACTACTGCCTGCCTTCAAGCACTTGTTTGTACTCTTACCCAGGAACCGTATTCTGGACTGCAGAAACATCCACCATCAAAATGAATGCACTTTTTTTGACAAGCTAAAGGAACTGCCATTTTCCAAGAGGGGGGGGAAAATACATTACTAAGACACTGCTAACTAGCTCTGGCTGCAACAAGTCCATGCCAAAACGTTCAACAGATTTCAATACTTCCCATGGCAAACTTGACAATGAAGAGGTGAAGAAAGTCAGCAAGGCTTCCAGTGACATTTCCATACCTCAAGCCCAGTTTCCAAAAGTATTAAGGAAAGCAGAAACAGCAAAGGACTTGCAGAAAAAACACAGTACAAAACAGGGGCTTTAGAAGAACATTAGTGAGTATCAAAGCCTTAGGCTGACCCACCTCTGCCCTATGGAGAGCAACAAATAGAGGAAGAGGTGGCAGAGGTCCCAAGAGCACAAGCAGGGACAAGCAATACATGAAATCTGCCTACAGTTGTGGTCTTTGAGAGGACCCCAGCAGAGGTACAAGGGTCTGCAGAGCAATCCACTGTGCAATGCTGTAAGGTCAGCTAAATACATTCACAAACCTCACAACTTTGGGAAAACCCACACATTTTGCTTGGGCTAATCACAACTCTACTCTCAAATTAAAAGCAGCTTTCCACAATCACCCCCACATTAGCACCTACCACGTATTTCTATCACACGAACAAGCTTGTGGAAGAGAAGGGGCACAGAGATCACTGAAAGGTAGCTGACATTTAGTTGCTGAGCAATCAGGATAAAATTTAGCTCTCTTCAACATGAAAAGCATGTCTTTTTGCTAAAAAAAAATTGTCCCGTTTGGCTGGATGCTTAGACTTAACAGGATCTTACAGTTTTCTCTCGCTTCACACTTGAGAGGTGACTCTGCCATCACCACCTTCCCACTGGGAACAGCAACGGGGGCGAGCAGCCAGGCAGGATGGGGCTTCCCAGCAAGCTGTCCTGCCTGGAGCCCAGATCCTGCTGCAGCCAAGCAGAGCTCTGCTGGGGGACTCACACATGCCCCAGGATTTCAGTCCTATAGACAAAAAAAAACCAACAACCCACACTTGTTTAGAAAGCCAAGTCTGAACTCCTCCAGATACAATCAGAGCACATCAAAACTCATGCTCTTCAGATATCATGACCCAGCCATGAGGTGAAAGCAGGAACTGAAAACACTGGGGACAACACTGAACAACGTTGTCAGAGCTCAGGAATTAATTCATTTTCTTTTTTTGAAGACGCGTCTTCCTTTACTGTGGTACACCACACCAAATACTAATCAGTAACGTGACATTTATACCTCATCTCCAGGGAGATGCCTACTTAAAATGCAACCAGGGCAAAGCCTCTATCCATCAGCAACAGCTTCTCTTCTCCTGATAAATCCAAGACAACGTGAAGAACAGACATTGGAAAATTATCAGGTAAGTCTTTAGTGAGCAATTTAGCTAAATTAAACTGCTCTTGCTCTGCAGAAAAGCTATTTCAGGAAATAAATGCTCTGCACAGGGAACTTTTGGTGTGCTCAGGCAAAAGCAGCAGCAACAGACTTTTCACCCTCTTTGTACCAGTTGGTCTTAGTTGGAAAAAATACACGGGAGTTAGAGAAAAATCAGCTGCAAACTGAAGACATAGAAGAATATCATAAATGGATTTCTGGGAACAATAAAAGTAATGTCTAAAAAACAAAAACAACAAAAGTCCCAATGCCAGTTCATCCCAAAATCAAATAAAATCCCCACTGACATCAAATCTTCTCCATTTACCAAAGGCTTTCGCCTAACTTCTGGGTTCTGTCCAGACAGGCAAAATCTGAAGTAGTTTTTGCTTTGCACAGGTTTCTGAAGGGGATGTGAAAAACACATTCTCTCTCCAGTCATACTTAAATCTGAAAGAAGAAAAAGTCTTTCCTGCAAGTGAGACATGAGAAACAGAAAATTTTCCTCGTAATTTACACCTGGATGAGGACTCTATATTCACCCAGAACAGGAATACTTTGCATTTGGGCAGACAGTAAGAGTATCTGACTGGCAACTACCTTCTCCTGTGACATCTTTACTGCGAACACAAACATCCTTGGTCTCCCCACAGCAAACAACTGCCAAACTAATATTTAAGTACTGCACCATCACACAGCAGGGATTTCAACCCGTGGTCCACAATCACAGTGTGTCTGCAAAGAGCAAGTAAATTTACTACGGGCATCTTTCAATTTGCAGTACTGGTCTTCCTCTCTCCTCTCCAGCCAACCTGGGAGGTTTCGTGAACCAACAGAGTGCCCAATGAGCACACTACAGTGGCATGTTCTGCACACAGATTGACATTAAAATAATTTCCCCTGGAAAGCACCCGAATCACTTCGGGTGAAGTGTCAGAAGTTCGCCAGGAGAGTTTCCATTAGGATCTCCTTATCAGCTGCGCTACACAGGTGAAAGAGCAGGCCAAGGGTGAAACCAGAGACTGGTATCATCAGAGCTGCAGCCGAGCAAAACCAAGATTTATCAGAAGAACACACACACACACACACACACACACACACTGGGCTTGCAATCCCATAAGCACCTACAGACAAATGCACATACGGCCCACATGGCCTGTTATCTAGCAGAGGCAAGAGCAAAACAAAATGCTCACAGACACCCGAATACAAGACTATGTTTGTTCAGCAAATGCTGTTTCTCTGGGCTTGCTCTGGTGTCCCTCAAATCATAAGCTGTTCAAACTGCAAACAGGCAATCCTTTCCCAGCACGAATTCAGAGCACTGAATGTGGAGAGCCAAGACCATTTTCATTCTTGGGCATGTAAAGTACCTCCTGATTACCAGGTGACAAAAGGGACTTTCAAAGTGGTAGAGGAAGAAATAAATAACATGAATAACGGCATAACAAGAACATGTTCCCTCACTTTTCTAACAGAAAACATTTAAAAAGTATCAATACATTCCTTCCCACAGACAAGGATCATAACAATCAGGAGATAGATGAAGACATGGGCAAAGGATTTTTTAAAAAAATGAGGGTCAAAGGGAATTTAAAGGACTGGGGTTAATTTATTTGGGTAAACGGCATTCTACCCAAAACAACCTATTGTACAACCTGGAAACCGTAACTGAGCCCCAAGGCACACAAGGGCATGCAGAAACACCACAGCAGCCACACACGGTGCAGAACAGCTCATACAGCAAGTCACTGGCAAGCCCTCCAACCTGCCTTGCTTAAACAAGAGATGGTGTCTAGCTCAGGTAGGACCTTCAAAAGCATATATCTTCCCTCCCTGCAGGAAATCTGGACAGTGGTGTTGGCACAGGGCTCTTCCTTCTTACAGGTCCTGAAGGGTGAAAGGATCACCCAAACTTTCTTCTCCCTCCACACAGGTCATCTGAGCCACCCATTAATCTGGTTTATTTCAATTCTTCCCTGCTAAGAAAATAAAAAAAGAAAAAAGGAAAAAAAAAAAACCTATCAGTCTTCCAACTGTGTGAAAGCACATTCAGAGTGAGCCTGTTAGCTCCTGAATGGGAGTTCACAGGCTGGTGGTGGGTCTCATCCCCGCTCCCAAATGTTACCACCAGCAGCTTTTGCACAGCTTGTGCAGTGACAAGCAACAAAGTCATTTTCCACTAGATTAATATGGGCCTCTCTCTCCTCTGGTTTGCTGCAAAACCTGTTTTATGTGCAGCCAAATGCAAACTGAAAAGATGGTAATGTCAAAGGGTTTGTCCCCTCCTGGTTTCTGTGGACACTGAACGAAGCTGCATAGGCAAATAGGCAACCACTTGATCCTTTTATTTTGGGCCCAGCTATGCAGAATTCTCCTCAATGAGGAGTCTGCAGCCAAGCCTTAATTCTGCTTCACTGGAAACCCTGTATAGAGAACAGGGGTGTTGAATTGCAGAAAATTCATCCATTCCTGAAAACAGATTTTTTCCCCCCCGAACTCATGAAAGCTGGTGGGAACACAGCAGGATCTGCCAGAACTCCTAGCATCTGAGTGACTGATCCCTCCCTTTGCCATTTAGGATCCTTTTTAATAGGATCAGTTCACTGCAAAACTACTCAAAAAGAAAAATCTAAGGCCCCAAACTCATCTTGCTATTTTAGAGATTAAGCAATCATCTAAAAAAAGTAATAAACCACAGTCCTAGCGGTTTACAGAAGTATAGAGGCATTACTTTTCCCTCCCCACTCCCCTCCAAGCTTGTTTCATAATACCACCTCAAAAAATCATGGACATTAACTGCATGGGTATCTGCATCTTCAGAGACCTTTAGCTTCAGCCAATTCCTAAAAATTTTTTCTCTTGGAAAAATTTGAAAAACAAGAAAATTAGCTCTACCAGATTCCTTTGCCATCTCCTACAAAAAGTTACTTAAAGTCTTGAACTTTTGCTCTTTCTGAAGTAATATTTTAGTGTCTTTCTCAAAAACTAACCTGCAGTGCAGTATCATCACTTCAGCACTTCTTCACAATAATGAAGAGAATGTATTTCAAAGTGCCATACAGAGCATATTTTTACAAAGGTAAAAGACTTAATTCTTCAAGCATTCAGCAGTAGAACAAATTGTTACTGACACATGCCATGTCTGGGAAGGATATGATTTACTTTTTGAAGTTTGAAAAGACAACTTGATCTTTCAGCTATTGGGACAAGACAGAAAAGGCTGCGTACCTACTTGTTCTTTGACAGCTTCTATAAGTCAAGTACAAATCCATCTGCACGTAAAACCAAACAGTAAGAGCTGTTAGATCCGTTACCAGGAAGTATCAGTCAATGAATACAAGGTAAATGTCCATTCTATGCCACCAAAGGCACAGAAGATGCAACAAATTCATACCTGATCCTATGCCTTTCATCACTGTAGCACCCAAAACATTCATCATTCAACCTAAGAAAAGCATGTATCTATGACATGACAAAAATAGTCCCTGCTTTCAGATGCTTTTCTTAGGCAAATAAAACACTAAGCACAGCTTCTTAAATATTGGCCTTAAAAAGCCAAGATGGAGCAAGGCATTCAAGCCTTCACCAGCAGAGAACCAGCCCTGGAAAAGCTACTCCACTCCATAATTTAAATGAAAGACAAATTAATGGGAATACTGGGTTTAATAACGCAGTGGGAAGGCAACTAATTTAAAGCCCAAAGGTTTTCATAAGAAAGGTCAGACAGGAGAGTCTAACTGAGTTTCAGAATGCCTTCAACCATGCAAGCTCCACCTTCAGGTTCCTCAGAACATATGACAGCCTATTTTTTAAGAGCCACACCAGCAACAGTGATGGAAAGTGAAGGTAACCCAACAGAGGCAAAAGCTCAAGAAACAACATTGACAAGGAGACGTCAGTACACCCACAAAAACTTGTGTTAGCATTTAGCAGGAAATTCAAACTGTTCTAACCACAGAAAAAACACTGCCAGCTACTGAAATGTATTCTTTTCTTTGCTGCTATTATCACAAAAAATGCCTTTTCCCACCTCCCCCCCCGATTAGTATGTTGTATTTCTAAAGCACAGCAGAAAGCCATCATAAGCACTAGCTTATTTCTCTGTTCATAGCAGTACAACGGAAAGCCAGCAAAAGCTGCATACACAGCTCCAGAGAAGTGCTGCATGTCAGCAAACAGAACCAGAATATTTTGTCTCTGTGCTAACCAGCACTTTCAGCTCCCTACCCCTATTTTTCACCAACAATGTCCCACATAACATCAATCAAATGCCTACTGGCGCTGGCTTCAGTTAAAGTCTACTGGATTTCTATCGCCTTTGAAGAATCCCCTCACATCACCTTTCAGTCAGAGATGTTATCCAAGTTAATTTGACAAGCTCAACATGGGTAAATTATGCAGTTTATCCCACTTTCCATTCACTTCCTACGCAGCCTGCAGTTGGCAAACATTGATGTGGCCTCAAAAGAGGATACATCATAGGAAAGACCTGAACCTGTATCTGCATCATAGCGGATACGTGCAAATACATACAAAATTAGCTTTTCAAGTTGATCATTTTGTAGAGATGCTTTAGCAGTTGTGGCAGAAAGGCCTGTCAAAAGGAGGAGCCTGCAGGACCTTTCTTTTGGCCATGGCACCAGCTTACAGAGACTGTAAAACTGCTGCCTTCGACACAATCCTCTTAAGCAATGTCCTTACCCTCCTCCCTTCGTTGCAAACTGTCTGTTTCTGAGGCTTTCTCATCCATCTCAGCCCTAAAACAAGCTGTTGCCTACAGGGCATCTCCTTTTGGCTGGGGTGAGAACTTCAGGCAGTGTTGTTTCAACTATCTGAATGCAGATGAGGTTTGAAACTAAGCTCCCCTAGTCCACCACTTCATTACCTGGCCCCCCTCTTACAGCCCAGCCTCTCACTTAGGCTGCTTCTGGGCCTCCTTCTGATTAATATCAAGTGATTAAACATTAACTTAATAAACAGCAAGAAGGAAGCCATCTAGTCAGTTATTTACAAAAAGTCTGGTCTCTCTCTCCAGGAGATACAACTGCAAAGTAATTAGTTGGGTTTTTAATCAAGCTCCAGCTATTGAGACCTTAATAACCACAGTTCAGCCTGTGGAAAAGGGAAAGATCTGGGGAAGGACCTGCAAAAATCAAGACCCCAGTGTAGCAAAAGGGGGAAATACGGCATCATCGCTTAGGGTAAGGGGAAGAAGAAGGCAGTGATGATCAGTCAGTTGATAGCAATGAAATGCCAGGGAGGGTTATGCAGGAACTCAGAGTGCAGCAGGAAAAAAATAATTAAGCCCGTGAAGAGAGGGAAAGACAAGTTAGTGTACAGAGTTAATAAGCAGAAATAATGGAGCAGCCTGCAGGTAATGTATGGGCCTTTGGCAATGTTTGCAAAAAGCAGAGCAAATGAAACACGGTAGGGCAAGGCTCACACAAGCATTTACCCAGCCCATAGGATAGGTACACAGGAACTACATCTCACCTGCCCCCCTTGAGCACCCCATCCCTTCCCAATACTCGGTCTCAGGCTCTCCTCTTCACAACCATTGCCTAAGCTGACCACCCCTAAAAGATAGTAACAACATTGTTTGTCTGATTAAACCACTAAGTGTTGGCACTTTCTTTGAAGGACAGGAGCTTGGAATGCCAGTCTTGATAGCTTACGCTCAAATTGTATAAAATCCACACGTGTCACAGACCAGGAGACAAGAACGAGCTGACCACTCGGCAATATAACACTGATTTATTTGAAATATGTACTGACAGCATGGCCTAAGCAACAGCTATGTTACTTCTCAATACTTGGGTAAAGTGGTATTAGCAATAGTGTGAATTGCATGCGACAAGATAAACCTGAAAGCTGTGTTTGAAGAAGAAAGGGGCAGATGCTTCTGTTATTTTAAGTATGTAGCAAACAATGAATAATTATACCCTAGGCAATCCAACAATTACTTCTGGGACAGAAAAATGGGCTTAGGGATTTGGGTTTTATGGTTGTTGACTTGCCTTTAATGCATCTTCTGCAACAGCCATTTGTGCCAGAATCTTTCCAGTACAAACCATTTGTTTAAATTCTAAGAGCATGCTTTCTCTAGAGCTCCCCAGCAATGCTGCTGACACTAATCAAATCTGAAGTCACCCACACTAGATTTCAGTCGAGCTTGGCACCGAGATACTACTGTGGTGCAGAAGTACACTCCCTCCACAGTGTTTACTGAATTCTTAAGTCTTCCACTCATTTCGCAGCTGACAGCTGGTTTGTATTAAAGGCGCACCCTCTCGCTAGCCCACGAGCTGGGGAACGCAAAGCTGTCTGCAAATGAAAGAGGAAAAAACAGAACATAAACACAAAAAGACTGAAACAGCACCAAAAATGCAAAACAGGAGCTTAAGACCATCTGAGTCGGATTTTTACTGAAGAGGTACAGCTTACTTCTCTCTACCACTCTCTCCATCACGAGGAGCAATATCGGGGTGCACTAGCAAATGTCCAAGAGCAGAACCAATGTAGACATGTGATAATCCACCACATTTCCTAACTGGCATTTAACAGAAAGCCACTTGCCTGCTGAATGCACACCATAACTGAAAAAGCATACAGTACGGCCAAGTCAGTTCCCCTACCACCACTTCAGACTTAACGTAACATTCTGCGTATCTTAACCTTGCAGCAATAACAGGAATCCATAGATTCAGACTTTATTCCTATGGATACAGGTGCATGAACAGGTCCGTATTTCCAACCTGCACAACTTTGTGAATATGACATCTTCCTGTCACACAAGAGTTTCTGGGAGGCAGCCACCAGCCACACAGCTTGAGAATTACCACTACTGGCAGGCTCTGTGGCTCCGTCTCTCTTTTAAGCCACCTGAGCAAAAGTCTCATTTGTGCATTGCAGACCTTTTTCCTTTTACATGCATGAAAGTGGTTGACTTATAATTGTCCAACTGATACAGCTCTGCTTTTGCTGGCAGAGATCAGAAGCCATTCCTCCTTGGAAGCCTGGGGAAAAAACCCGCTTTTGTGTTAGCGGCGATACTGCCATCTTTCAGATGCAGAACACATCATCAGTAGTACATTTTGATTACAATGAATCAACAGTTCCCTGTTAGAGGCACACACGCAAACAAGAACATTAAACAATGCCAAAACATTACATATGCTGACCGTCAGCTGAGCACAGTTACATTTAGCTGGCAGTCACCGTGCCCTCTGTAATTGTGACCTGTTTAAAAAGGGAGGCCTAATGAACACTGCAGGGCCACAAAGCAACAGCCGTGGTTAAAGAGCAGATGTGTGAAGAGATACAGAACCACTGTCAGCCTCTGATATACCTCAGGCAGGGAGATACTTCACACACAGCCAGGAAGA
>NW_010203754.1:0-10349 GCF_000695765.1 Mesitornis unicolor | reverse complement strand
ATTCCTGCTTTCAACTGTGCTTCATTCAGGGATTTCAGCTTCAGCTATCATCTTGTGGACAAAACAACTCCAAAAGGTCACAGGCTTGAAAAATTAATGACAACTAAAACCAGAGCCTTTGCTAATATTACAGAACTCTTAAGAGTCTAGCCAGAAAACACAAAGATGGTGAAAAGCAGGTGTTGGAGTTCCTACGTAACTGCACAGCAAAAGGAACATTTTGCAGCGCTGTAAATCAAACTGCCACAAAGTTTAAAGTTAATTGTGCTCCCTACAAAAGGGGAAAAGAATGCTTTGCTAGAGACAGCACAAAGCTATCAGAAACTGAAAGAAAAAGGTTATTCACTGCATTTCTGCTGGATATGCAAGGACAAGAGAATGGGATATTTCCAATGATTGTGTCCAATTCACAGCTTTCATATTCAGCAGTATAAAACTCACAGTCAGCTTTACTCCTGCTTCCTAAAGCTGCTCTAAAACCAATCAAAAAGTGAGCTAGGACTGCTTTAAGGGAGAAAACAGAACCAGGCTTCCCTTCCTGGGGATGCCAAGGAAGTCTAAGAATTGAGCAGATTTTTAAACACCTTGCACACGCTTTCCTCCACAAGCAAGGATGCTGCAACCTGGAAGCCCTGACTCCAGAGCTCCAGTTACATCACCCTATTTTGCATAGGCTTCTCTGCCTCAGAAAAGTCACCCCAAGGGAAGCTTTACTGCCAGGGGAAGGCAAGTCAGCCTCCAGACAGGGTGAATGCATTTACTGTTCTCTGCTCCGAGCTTGCACATATCCCACTCAGAAGTGCTCTTCCAAGAGGTTTGGTTTTCTTCAGTTACGCCATACAAAGCCCTTTATTCTGCACACCCTTAGTACAACAGAGATGAGGCTCCACATAACCTCATTTCACTTATTATTCAACATCAACCTCCTTTGCAAGAAGAATCGAGCAGCAATTTGAGAGGGTACAAATGTGATTTTAGTATAACCATTGACAGCAACACAGATACTATGGAAAAGAATATCTGAAATCTCAGCTACCCTTCTTCATCCTGTGCCTGACATACAAGAAGCGTACTTAGAAGTGAGAGGTAAGGCCCACATTTTGGTCTACCCATCAGCTCTTGTTTTTGGTAGCTGAGAAGAAACACCAGCTCTTGCTATTCACACATCCTCCCTGATGAAATACAAGAGGGAAGTAACCAAAGAACAGTGCTATCTCTTCCCAAGCACAACATGAAAAAGCACCCACCTCTGGGCTTGAGAGGTTAAAAGAGGAATTCTATATTGTTATCTGTGCTTAAAGGCATTCGGCATCCATTCAGACATTCAGATACTTCAAAAAAAAGCTAAACTAGACAATCTATTGGAGGTGGAGGATTTTCCTTTTTCTCCTTAAAACAAACTCCACAAAGTTTTAACTACTTGCACTACTCAATCCTACGTGCCCTGCACTGGAAGGTTTTGCTTCAGCCCTTTGCTAGATTCAGAAGACAACTTCGATGCCTGGGTTTTCATGCTCTTTTGATTTCTAAAATTCTTTCTGTGGTTTGGTAGATTGTTCTGAACAAGGAGAGGGCAGCCGTAGGACGAATCTCAAGTATTTTCAAGTGTTTGTGTTTTAAAAGTTAATTTTCTAGTCTAACAATCTTTTTATTGCTCTACCACTCAATAAGAGCTACAATGTTGAAATAAATTTGGGTTAAACAAACACTTTGATTTGGAAAGTAAACACAGACATCATTCCTGTTAGCTCAGTTCAGTAGTCATGCTTTAAATGAATGAGGCACTTTATTAATAGAGTCTGAAAATTAGGAGATTCTGCTTGCATGTTTAAATTGCCTTCGATACAAGGCAGGTTTCTGAAGCTCAGTGTGGCACTGTTTTACCAACACTTACTGCTTTAAGAAAGAGATGCACTCCAGCAAAGCAAAAGCGCAAAGCCCAGGTTGTGGTGTCACTCCTGGGCAAGGCGACGCTTGTGCCAGGCCTGCACGAAAGGACACGACAGCTCCCAGAGGTGACTGCCGGGAACAATTTCAGTCTTTGTCACAGCTCCCATCCCACAGTCACCATCTCTACACCCTCCCCTGCCATCCTGCCTTACCACCAGCTACTTTTATCCTGTTCTGGTGATCTTTTCACTATTTTGTCAGCTGCCCCCGGCTGCTGACCGCTCTACTCATCCCTCTCCTCCTCCCAGTTTTTATCCAAAGATAACTCGCTGCTTGTTTCTCTCTCCACTGAGCCAGTCTTCAATACAGATAACATGCTCTCCATTAGCAATGCAAGCCCTTTTCAATAAAATAAACTACAGTACGAAGTGCTTTAGAGAGCGAATTTTACCAATGACACTTTCATCAACCAGGCTGTAATCTCGACAAACCTGTCACATTTTACACCGAGACCTCCCTTCCACAGGGCAGATCTATTTTCATTAGTATATATATTTAGCTGCTAAATCTTCAATTGAATTGCAAATTAACTCTTACAATTAAAATTGCACAGACTGCATCTCAGGCTAATGACTTTAAAGTGTCCTAGGTCTACTGTTACCCTTTTAATACACCAGAAGTACTTTCTCTTCATCTTCTTTGGGTACTGGTTCAGTCACAGCTACATTACCACAGTGCTCTCACATTGCAGCCTTAGTGAACCTCCCTTGCCTACAATCACTCTCTTGATGTCAGAAGCTGTTCACTGCTGTAACACCAACAACATCACACTTACAGTGCAGCTACCCACAGGAATCCAAAACCCAGGATTCTGTAGGAGAATTGCTGTAGAAGTCTATTTACTAATTTTACATTCTGGCGTGATTTCCAAAATTATCTGACCTGCCCTTCAGGCCTGGAGTGATAAAGTAACTCAACGGTGGCCTCCTGAGAGGACATCACGGTGCCTTTGAAAGCAAACTGGACCCAGCAGGCAGGACTCTTCATCTGCAGCAGAAGGGCTGCTTGAGTATGTAAGGCCTTTTCCACGTACCACAGCAGCAGATTCTGGAGAGGAAACGATGCCACCATCATTAGGTTTCAATTAAAACATCACAATGTTGTTTTCACCAAAAATAAACACACATATATTGCATCCTGGAGAAAACCTACAGATTTGCTGTGATGACCTGTGACTGCATTTGCAGAGAACTAGATTCCCGGCTCGGCAACTCCGTGCCATTTATAGCACGAAAGCAAGTCATCCGCAAAAATTAGCTTGTCCTAAGTAGAACATTGATCCTTTGCATAAGTGAAAACAGGCTGCAAATAGACATGGGGATACCAGAGGAATAAAGGATATCGACAGGGAAAAGCACATATGGGAGCCTAGGACTTGTGCTGATGTTAGAAGCGATGTTAGAAGCTCGGATTAGCTGGGCATACTATAGCACAGCACCACACTGGCCAAAAACCCAGCCCATGATTATACTTACTGGTAGGCCCAAAGGAAGCAGTAGTAGCCACTTGAGAGGAAAAGACAGAAGAGATTGTGACAACACGGAAAAGACTTTGGTCTCCACAGTCAACTTCACTCCAGAGGTGACTAGAAAGTCCTCTTGGTCCCAGGAGTTACCCAGAACCACCCATATGTTATGAAGTTTAGGTAGCAAGCAGAGGTCTGCAATTCACACAGCTCCTCAGTCACAAAGGACTTTACAGGAATTACAAGTAGTGGCAACTAATAACACCACAGTAATTAATTCAGGCATAAGCCACCAAAGCAGAGCAACTGAACCCAGGGGCACACATGATGTCAGAAATAAGGAGTTCAAGACGACCAACACAAAACTCAGTCATAACCAGAGGGTAAAAGGTCTTCAGTCTGAAGCGAGCCTGCTCAGGCACAGTTCTCCAGGAGAAATACAGGAGAAAACTGCTCAGAGACTACAAGGCTGTAGGATGGCACAACACAGAGCAGACGCAGCTGAAAAAATGCTGCGCTCTATCACAGAAAATCCAAAGAGACTCACAGGAAAGTTGCAGCCAAGGAAAGAAAGGCAGGAGGATGCTAGGAGTGCCAAAATATGCTTGAGAGAGTAAACCATGCCTGTTTAATACAAAAAAGTCAGTGACTAACACGGTGAAAGAAGATAGGCTTCACAGTAACACAGTAAGACACAGAACTGTCAGCTACACATCAACACAACAGCCTCACAAACCAGTGAGTCTTTAAAAACAAAAACCCCAGATTAAAAAAAAATCCACACTAATAAAACCAATAACTCACCACATTGCACAGAGTCTTGCTATTTTTGCTGAATGAATTACATGCCTTTGAGAAAAAGGGGGGAGAGGACAAGCACAAGGAAATAAAATTATAACAGCTGCAAAGAACAAATTGGGAAGATGATGCAGAGACCGAGCACCTAATGTCCCAAACTGGGTAACGTGGGACTAATTCAGAGGCACTCACTTAGCTGTAACCTGCCAAAATGGCTGACAACGCATGACACAAACCAGGATTTAGACACAGCCACTGAGCCACCATTCATTAAAAAAAGAGAGTAAGACGTGTGTGGAAGTAATTGCACAATATCAGCTTGGACAGATCTGAGCAAAATATCACTGTGCAGCCTCTTCAATAAAATTGTAATTTAAAAAAGAATAAAACAAAAAAAAACAAAACCGAAAACAAACCCCACACAAACCAAGCTGCTTTTACGTATTTTGCACAAATGAGGAACTGTGACTCAACCTGTACTTACTATGAAGGAAAGCACAGGCACTTTGCTCAAGAACAACTGAAATAGCAGCAGCTCCCCAGTGGGAAGGTGGAATTGGTGAAAGAGCTGCAGGACTGATGAAGTGTCTCTACACACGCAGCACCCTTCCTCCTTGAAGGCCATTACCAAGTAACTGGTTTAACCTGAAGACAGCAATTTAAGAGGAGACAACAGCACAAAACTCTCTTGGGAAAAAAATTCTGAAGGAAGATAATGATGAAAACTTACAGAACAATTCAAACATTTATCATCCCCCCTACAATGACCAGACTGGAATAACCACAGAAGACTGCACAAATGCTTCTAGACAAAGCAGTATCAGGAAAAAAGAGGCTAGGCCTAGAAATATACAGCGGGGGGGAGACAGGTAACAGAGATGGCCAAGTTTTCTGTCAGAGGAGAGACACTGCTGCTTAAATTCAAAGAGATGCAGGAAGGCAGGGAACGCTCCCGCTGCCGGGGCAGGATGGCACCAAGGGTCAGCACATGCTGCGCTCAGCACACTGGGGTGCACTCACCACCCCAGTCAAATTCAGCTGCATCAGAGGACAAGACACCAGCAGGCTGCTGCAGCCTCTTGTCTTGAGCACCTTGCTGTATTTTCATCAAATACTCAGGAAAGGGAACTGTAAAAGCAACCTTCTGCCCTTCAAGAGAAAGCACTAACTGAGAAAGCTGCACACAACGAACAAGAAGGCAAATATGGGTGACTAGAGTCTGAAATTACACCAAATTGCAATGTATCCAGACAAACAAACAAACAAAGACCTAGCTTGTGGGATACAGAGGCTGGAAGTGGGAGGGTGCCAAGAATACACCTTGTAGAGACCTGTGCCAGGAACTGGGGGTCGCTAGGAGCACAGATAGCCACGATAACTGAAGAGAGAGCCTGGTATCACGGCACACAGCTTACACACGCAGGATTTGCAGCTCTTCACTGCTACACAGCATGGAGAAAGACAGAAACAAGTTTTAACGCTTGCAGCAAGCATTTGTAGGAGAACAGGGAATGGCAAAATTCATCCTTCAGGTCTGTAGTCTGACTACTGATTGGGATCAGCGAGGCACAGATAAGGACCAGGTGACAGAAGGGAAGGGTAATATACATTTGACCATGTGCTGCCAGCCTCAGGGCTCAGCAGAAATGCGATAGGAGAATTGGCTTTGATATTAATGCCAGTAGCAAGCTTACTTGATTTATGTGGGAGCACAGAGGATAAAGAAAAGGTTTCTGTTTCTAAGGCTGCTCAAATACATTTCCACACAAAAACAAGTCAGAGCAACTACCCAAAACACCGTGCTACCTTAATAACCATCTAGCAGTTAAACATGACCACCTGGAATAATAGCACAAATATTAGAGGAATGGCCAATCACACAAAACACACATCAGAAAAATGAAGCATGTTGCTTTTTTAAGTACTGCATTTAACATTTTCAGAAAAAAAATCTCCTTTTCTTTAACAACCAAATAATTCACAGACTTTTAAAGTAGCTACGGGTAAAGTTCTTAGATAACGACCACACTTTGTTTTACTGCTACCTACGGAAGAAAAACGGAAATACCTATACTTGTTCCTCTCTGATTGTCAACCACTTAAGAAAAGTCACATAGACTACAGCATGCACTAGCCAAAGCCTCATAAATCCTATTTATCAGGTATCTGTCTCCATTATACATACGTGCGCGCACACACACTTTCTCTAACCGAGTAGTTCAAAGGCACAGCCACCTCTTCAGAATGCGCTTCAGCTCCTGGATGAATGAGCACAGAGTGATGACACGACTGAACCAAAACAGAGGGACAAACACTGTGTTAGTAGCATTCCAAAATACTGCTGCAGCTGGTAAGTCACTCACATATTCTACAAACATCACTTACATTTAGAGGCACGGTGCTATTCAGCCTTTGCTGAGGCACTGGACATGGACAGAGTCCTGCTGGGGAAGCACACATGAGCTCTGCTGCTGCTCTACAGCCCTGGCAACTGCTGCCACCACAGACATCGCTGCCTCTGCGGCTCCCCCGAGATCCCAACCCACAGGATCTGCCACACCATCAGCCCTTGGCTGCAGAACCACGCAGTCGCTCCTGGCTACCGTGGGGTCGGTTTGCTTTTCTAACCAGTGGTTTGTATCATTTGCAAAGATATGATGGAAACCCACGTACTGAAGCCAAACATATGTGCTGTTTTCTCAAGTCTGCAGAGAGACTAAATAACAGCGGTATGAAACGCAGGCAGCACCACTTCCCCCAGACATAGAATTCACAGCCACCAGCAGTGCTGATTTTAACTATTTCATCAATGAGCACACTGCTAAGAGCATTTTGCTGTGGTACAAATCCCCAGTTCCAGGTATTACACCACCTCCACCATCCCAACAATCCTGCAGCAGAGTTTTCACCTGCTCACAGTTCCTGTATGTTTTGTAACATGAAATGAAAACTATGTAACGTAATAAAAACAACACCACAATCAAACATTAACTTGATAACCAGTCGTATAAGAAATGCTGCAATAACAACATGACTTTGCACATTAAAATATGAGGATTTAGACACCTGTACAGCAACTTGTTGGCCACACAACTGGCCAACCCCCAAGGAATCACAGAACGTTAGAGATTGGAAGGGACCTCAAAAGATCATCTAGTCCAATCCCCCTGCTGGAGCAGAAACACCTAGATGAGGTTACACAGGAAGGCGTCCAGGCGGGTTTTGAATGTCTCCAGAGAAGGAGACTCCACAACCTCTCTGGGCAGCCTGTGCCAGTGCTCTGTCACCCTCACTGAGAAGAAGTTTCTTCTCAAATTGAAGTGGAACCTCCTGTGTTCCAGTTTGTGTCTGTTACCCCTTGTCCTATCATTGTTTGTCACCGAGAAGAGCCTGGCTCCATCCTTGTGACACTCACCCTTTATATATTTATAAACATGAATGAGGTCTCCCCTCAGTCTCCTCTTCTGCAAACTAAAGAGACCCAGCTCCCTCAGCCTTTCCACATAAGGGAGATGCTCCACTCCCGTAATCATCTTTGTAGCCCTACACTGGACTCTCTCCAGCAGTTCCCTGTCCTTCTTGAACTGAGGGGCCCAGAACTGGACACAATATTCCAGATGCGGTCTCACCAGGGCAGAGTAGAGGGGGAGGAGAACCTCTCTCGAGCTACTAACCACCCCCCTCCCAATACACCCCAGGATGCCATTGGCCTTCTTGGCCACAAGGGCACAGTGCTGGCTCATGGTCATCCTGCTGTCCACCAGGACCCGCAGGTCCCTTTCCCCTACACTGCTCTCTAATAGGTCATTCCCCAATTTATACTGAAGGTCCTTTATACTTCATACTGAAGGTCGTTCCACTGTGTCTGTACCCTCCTCACACCCTTCCTTAAACACCCATTGCTGTCTGCTGCCAAAGGGGTATACAGAGCTGGAAAGCTGTTGGACCTGACTCAGGGTGGTTGTTCTGAACCTCCACCTTACCTCTGGGCATCATCCCTTCTTCTGCCTGGACCTACCACTCCTGCACACTCAGATTCACGCATCAGCAGCACATTTGTTTTCCTGTAGAAAACATAACTGGAGAGTATTGGCAGACCCAGATGTCTTGCCTGAAACCCCACTGTCTGATGGCTCACAAGGTGGGGAAGTCAAAGCAGGTCCATTAAAGTCCATAAGAAAGGCGGAAAATCCAACTCGGGACAGCAGAGAAGAATAAACAACACAAGTACAGAAGTGAGCGATGGTTCCACTTTGCACTTTTTACTCAGTTACAAACGCCCACCGTTTTGGCAATGTTGCACAGGACAATCTACAGGAATCTTATTTAAAAAAATGCTGAGATGTGGAAAAGAAAACATGAATTCCAAATAAAGAAGGCTTTCCTGCAATGTCAAGAGTTTGAGAAACACAGCTGCGTGGAACACAGTACCTGACCAAATCCCAAAACAAGAAAAATAATCACAAAACAAAACATCTAAAACACATGTAGGACTTCAGGGATTTCTGAAACAGGTTTTCAAGGCTCATCATGAAGAAAAGTGAGGAAAATTTGCCTGCTGATCGTTTTTAAATGTGCAAATGGAGAAATAAATACAAGAAATCTTTCCACAGATGGGATGTGTTTTCCCTGCTTTTAGCTTGGCCATTGCAATACCGGGTATCTAATAGCTGTGCTATGTCTGGTTTCCACAAAGTACCGGCCCATCAAATGGAGCCAACAGCCTGCGCTATGTGCTCTTAGGGCTCGCTCAAAGCTCATCACTGAGCGAGCATTTCTGCTTCAGTAAAAAGTACTTGAATGCCATTCGTAATGCTTGAAGAAGTTAACAAGCCGTCGTTCGACTACCACTGGTCTTAGAAGTTATCCACTCAGACAAATGGAATAAATATGCTGAGTTTTTAAATGTTATAAGAGCAGAGCATTGACAGGGTCTGATCTATTGCACTGTCATTGAAACGGAGAGATCAACACAGCGCCATTTTCAATTACCAAAAGCTTGTCATAACGCAAACAGAGTGCTGACAACATCCCAAAGGTTTACCTCCAGGGCATAAAATCAAATAGCTATTACTCAATAAAAGAAATAACATTTTAAAGCCTCTGTCTTTGAACATGATAAAAATCCATGTCACGAACAGGAAAAAAGTTATTTTCAAGTGTTTATTTTACCATGAGAACAACAACAAAAAATAATCAGAAAATCTACCAGAGAAAGAGCCACGTCTACTGATAAGCATGGGAGTTTTTTTGGTTTGGTTTTTTATTTCAGGTTGCTGTATTCCTAAAGCAATGCAATTTGGCTTCAGCTACCCAAGCCTACTGGCTATTTTGGTCATTAAATATTATTCACACTTACAAAACACAATCAAAAGAAAAGCACTATACTGGTGTAGGTAAAATTAAAAGGCTGCATCTTTTCCTCCCTAGCTCTCTGCAACTGTGAGTCGGCCTTCATCATGTACTACATCCCCCTGAAATCTTGCACGAAGAAGGTTCCAGTTTATAAGCACCTTCTATTGTTACAGATTTTGGGCTTTTATTAATAGAGAAACACAAACATTTTCCCAGCATAAACACACATAAAACATTTAAAACGTTAACACAGCTAACAAAACACCACCACTAAACTCTTTTCAAAAGAGCCATGCATATAAGCTTCTCCTAATGACCTCTAAATCTAGTTCATTTATAGGAAAGAGAGCACTTTGACGGACACTAGATTCTTAAAAAAAAAATAAAAAGACGACACAGTACCTGCATGACCCTGCTCCTCCACATGCCCTCTCCGATGGAGAGGACTTTGTGCTAGCCATTTTTTTCAGACGAACGCCTGCCTATTCTGAAGGGGGCAGGAGGAAGCAACGCTCAGCTATGAAAATCAAACCCTCCCCGCCTTTGCTTGCCAGACCTGGGTCTTCAGGACCATTCCCTAATTAGTTAGGTGTACCGAGAGCTGGAAAGCATCCGAGGGGACGGCACCTGCTCACCAGGCACACGAAGGCCAGGGCAGCGCAACCCAGCGGGGAAATGTCCCGAATTCCAACGCAGCTGCCTGCTCCCCGGGGCTCTTCGGCCGCCGGCTGCTGGGTTGCTGGGGGCAAGGGAGAAAGGCCCCTTCCTTCTACTTGCAAAA